>NC_022028.1:21238336-21246845 GCF_000317375.1 Microtus ochrogaster | reverse complement strand
GTAAGTGTGTGGAGGACAGAGGACATTAGAGGTGGTCCTTCCCTTCCACCGTGAGACCAGGGATCAAAGTCAACTTTGCAGGCTTGCTCAGGAAGCTCTTGCACCTACGGAGCATCCAGCCAGCTCTCCTTTCCGGCATCTGTCATTGCGCCCCACTAAAACTTAATTCTTTTAATGCAGACAATTAAAAAAAAATTAGAGCTAGAGAGATAGTTCAGTGGTTTGAAAGTGCTGACTGCTTTTTCAGAGGACTGGGGTTCAAATCCCAGTACCCGCTTGGAGATTCACTGCTCCAACTGTAACTTCGGTTCTGGGGATCAGTAGCCCTCTTCTGGCATCCCTGGACACTTCCCACAAGAAATACACAGGCATGTATGTAAGCATATTCACACACATAAAATATAAATTAAACATTTTAAAACTTATATTTCTGTGAGGGATAGTGTGCGTGCACCACACATCACGGCTCGTATGTAGAGGTCAGAGATCAGCTTGCCACTCCTTCATGTGGATCCCAGGAATTGAACCCAGGGTTGTCAGGCTTGGTGGCAAGTACCTTTCCTGGCTGAGCCATGTCACAAACCCACATGGACAAACAAACAAGCAAGCTCCCTTTGTCTCGAGCTTTGTATTACGACATCTTTTCCTAGTAGCTCCTTACCCCTCCTGTGCTCCATTTGCTGAGTCTCAAAGTGTCTCCCTATGCCTCTCTTGTGGTTAGCTTTTCACAGGGATGCGTGAAGATATTGCCACCTTTTACATGTCTCCAGCCCCCTGCCTCAGTAAGCATCCTACAGACCACGGGGCAAGGGCACAGCTGTGGTCGCACCCAGCACTTTGTCTCGTCACCTTGGCTTCCGTACCTCACTGCACACACAGTAGGTTCTGCCCTCTGGGTTTTAAAGCCGATTCCAGATCATTCTGACAGCCGCTGGGGCCCGGAGGGCACCTCTTTCCTTTCCGGTAGCAGGCCCTCTGCGTTCTCCCCTGGCTGGCTGCTGCGGTTCTGGGTCCACTTGGCTCCACTGTGCCTGGAGGTGTTCTGTTCTCGTTCAGAAATCCTTCAGGCCTCAGGCATCTTAGTTCTCTTTCAGCTACGCCCAAGGCTTTCTTCTGCACCTATTCTGACAAAGTTATTAGCTTATCAGTGTTCACTAAGTGCAGTGGCCCATACCTAACACATGAGTCTGGCCGCTTCCTGGGTCCTAAAACCTGACATTTTCTGAGATACTAGATATTAAAACTAAGTGAAAATGTGGCCCCTCGGCTGCCATTGCTAGTGGGCCCACCCTGCTCCATACATAAAGCAATGTTTGTCCTCAGGATGGGGTGCATACCTGACTTGTTAAGGAGGCTACCAGGGTCCAAGCTCTGACCCTAACTCACCCCTGCTCCAAACTGACAACCAAGGTTTGTTCATTATCAAGAACCGAATGAGTAAATTACCGCTGCCAGTGCCGTGGAATATTATGCAGCAGTGAAAAGACCAGGAGGGGGTGTGATCTGAGGGGATCTGAGGGTTCCATAGAGCTTTCTACATAGATGAACAAGGAAATCAAGGAGCAGAAGACTGTGGTATAGGGGTCCTACTTTGTCAACATCACTAAAACCCTCTGCATGTGCACACATACATGTATCAGTATGCACACGTGTGCTTTGTTAGGCAAGTGTAGAGGAAATCACAGACAACAGTACGTAGTCCACGAATTAATTTAATATTATGGGATATGTGAAAGCAAAGCGGTATAGATGCATATAGTATGCAGACCTGTAATCTGACTAGAGAGAGGCTGAGGAAGGAGGATGGACAGTTCAAAGCTATAGAGTTATGGAGAGCCAACAGGTAAACAGGAGAGGTAGTGTGGATCCAAGCCAAAAGGACGATGGCTGGGGTTAAGCTCAGGGGACAAGTATGGTTTTGCAGTGTAAGAACATATATAACCCCTCATACACAAAGGCACACAAACTTGTGTAAATACACATTCTAGCAAACACACAAATACACACATGCTTCTATAGACATATGTACATATGCATGTGTAGATGCAGTTAGCCATGCAAACATGCAGATACATATGTACACATGCATGCATAGAAGCACATACATGCATATACACATGAACGGTAGCATAAAACAGCCTTGTGCTGTGGTCACACTGTGTCAGACTGTTGGGACAGGCTCAGTCGGGCAGGCTGCTGTTGGCCTTAGAGGGCAGCTGTGGCTACCATCACTGGAAGGCTGGCCTAGGCAGCAGGTTCTGCTCCAAGATGTATGTTCATGGCTAGCAGTCTACAACTGCTTTTTCTTAACTCTGTAACTGCTTGTGTCTCCGTGGCAAGGTCTGAAGCGGTCCCGGATGTATCAGTAGCAAGCAGGTAGCTGTGAGTCATGGTGAATGCGGAGGAAGTGTTCCAATGAGCTGTATGCGTGAGCTGCGGCTATAACTCCTCACAGGCCATAGTTGGGACTTTAGCTGACAGTCACAGGCTGAGCAGCATAGACAGCGCTGGAGGGTCATGACTGAAAAAGTAACCAGGCACGGCTCTGTTGTAGCAGGTCCTCAGCTACTACACTCAGGACCATTGGAAGGATCTAGAAGGATGCTAAAAATTCAGGAGATAGGAAGAGCCACTCCAGGGGTGGGTGACATCATTCTCAGGCTGGGGTCCTGCACTGAATGTAAAGGAAAAGGTGCTGAGTCCCTGCATTCATCTCTCTCTCTGCTTCCTGACTGCGGATACAATGTGACCAGTTGCCTAGCTCCCTGGTGCCATGCAATCCTAATGATGGGAAACATCACTAGGGACTGTATCCTCTAACAGTGAGCCAAAATAAACCCATTTTGTTAAGGCAGTGAGAGCGGTAACTAGTATGGAGTCAAGGTTCCGGGAGTAAGCGCTGAGATGATCACACTCCTGTATGACAGGGTGGCTGTGTCTGGAGCTGGGATGTTAGAACAGCTGTAGCCGAAAGGGAAGTGAGTATCTCCAGGCAGAGGTACAAAGGCTGTGATTATACAGAGGGTCAGGGAGCATGGCGGTCTGTGGTTCCAGGAGCACAGTGTTGGAAGTGTCCCGATTAGACAAGCCACAGCTGGCCAGTTCCTGACCCCAGGGCAGAGTTCATTAACAGAAACATAGAAATGCATAAATAAAAAGGAAGCTAAGGAGTTTGCAGCTCAAGCTGGTGATTCATTTCCTGGAAGCACTGAACCTTGGGTCCAGTGTTATCCTGCTACTTAGCTAGGATTTTGCCTTGCTCGCCAGTTCTCCATAAATCAGACTCGAAGGAAGCCAGGCAACCATCTCCAGCCCTTGTCCCGAGAAGGCTGACGGATAAAGGAGTCCAGGCAGCCAGGAACTGGCAGTAAGTGTCAGCTTCCACAGTTTTGCTCTCCCTTCCAACTTAGCACCCACCCAAGGTCAACTATTCTCACTTAACTAATCACACAGGAGGCCCTGCTTAGAAGTAGCCATGTCCAGCGTCCCTGCGTTAGTCAGTGTGGACCAGGGCTGCCCTTTCCTGCCATCCACCTGCCCACGTTTCAGTCGCTGCTCAAACACCAGAGGTGGCTACGGGCTCCTTACCTACCGTCTTTGATTTTTCTCGTTGAGTTGACTTTATTTCCACAACGTGATTCGAATTTCCTCAGCAGTGGCCCTTACCCCATTAATCTGCTCTTTAAAACTGTGTTCATTAGATTCTCATCGTTGTGACCAGCTTGACAGGAGGAAGGGCCTCCCGTGACTCACCCGCTCAGAGAGTTCAGTGTGGGGTCACTGGTTCCCCATGCACTTGGCTACAGAACCGTGGCAGCTGGAACTCGTGGAAAGCAGGAAGGGGCCACTGGAAGGGCCCACTGCACTGAGAATGTGGCTCAGTTGGTAGAGTACTTGATTCAGGAAGCCCTTGGCTCTGTCTCCTGCACCATATAAACCAGGCATGGTAGCCCATTTCTATAATCCAAGCATTTAGGAGGTAGGGGCAGGAGGATCAGAAATACAAGATGATCCTCCCATACCTAGGGGATTCTGGTCCAGCCTGGGCTAGAAACACTGGCAAACAACGACAGCCAGTCAACCAAAAACAAACAAACAAACCCACCCACAACAAAATAAAACCCAAACTCCCCGCTGTGGTTTGAATGTGACACGCCCCCCATAGACACATGTGTTTGTATCCTTGGTTCTCCAGTAGGTGGCGCTGTTTGGGAAGGTTGTGGAACCGTTCCAAGGCTGAAGGAAGTACATCACTGGGGCTGAGCTTTGAGGGTTTACACCCGGCTCAGGTACTATTTTCACTCCCTACTTCCAGACTGCCTGGCTGACTTTAGTCTTGTCCCTGTGCCTTCCCGCCATGATAGACCGCGTCCCCTCTGGAACTCTGAGCCAAGATAAACCCGCTCTCTGCCAAGTTGCTTTTTGTCTGGGTATCTGATCACAGCAATGGGAAAATAACGAACACAGTCCTGAAGACACCCTCCCCACCCCCCGCCCCCGTGGCCTCCCTTCTGCGGCTAAGCTCCTCTTCCTAGCTTCAGTCAAGCCTCACCTGCCTCACAGCCACCAGCATGACTCAGGCTGCAATGACTCAGGCTGCAGCTGAGCAGGTCAGAGCTCCTATGAAGAGTGTGCGCGTGCATACGTGCATGTGTGTACGTGCCTACATGCATGCGTATGGATGTGCATGTGTATGTGATTGCGTGACTGTGCGTGTGTCATGCATCGTGGCTCTAGTTTGAAGGTCAGAGGTTGACTTGCTGGTGGAGCTGGTCATGTCCTTCTGCCAGGTGCGTGTGTGGACCCAGGTGATGGAACTCAGGCCATCAGACTGGGTGACAGGAACCTATCCCTGCTGAGTCATCTCGCTGGCTCTCCTGTCTTTTTGGAGACAGGGTCTCTCCCCAGTTTGCTAATTAGGCTGGCTGGTTGGCTTCTGAACCCAGGGGATCTGTCTGCCCTGCCCAGTGCTGGGGTTACAAGCACACCCCACCCTACCTGGTTTTTACATGGATACAGGGGTTCCGCTCAGGTAATCAAGCTTGTGAGGCAAGCATTCAAAGCCATCTGCCCAGTCCCTTCCCACCTCCTCCAATGAGGACAGTGGTCCTACTGAGTTTGGGCCCCACCCTTCTGACTTAACCTTCACTGGCTCTTGCTAGTCATTTGTTCAGTGTTGTGGTGACACACATACACTAACAAGGTTTATCCAGGTCACACTTCAGAGACGGAAAATCCAAAATCAGTGGTCCCACCTAGTTGACCTCTGATGAGGGAGGCCCTGGCTGCATGGCAGCAAGGTGGAGCAATGGCTTGGTGCAGAAGGGACAAACCTATGGGTGACCCCACTTTAGAACAACCAGCTCTCATGAGATAATTCCCATACAAGAACGAGGTGCAGCCCTTATATCCTAACCACTAGCGTGTACAGAGTCCTGGGTTCAGTCTCCAGCCCCACTGGGCTCTAGGTGTATGCCTGTAATCCCTGCACTTGGGGAACAAGCAGGGAAGTCAAACGTTCAAGGTCATCCTCAGCTACCTTGCAAGTTCAAGGCCAATCAGGGCTTCCTGAGACCCTGGCTCAAAACTTGTACTGAAATGAATGTTGGTGTATGAGAGACTTGTACCCAGAAGTGGTGCTGCCGCTGGGGGCTGACTGGGTAATGAAAGTGTGAGCTTCATGGGTAGATTAACCCATTGATGGGTTGTTAGGCAGTGGAGCCCTGCTAGAGGCAGTACTCGCTGGAGGAGAGGCTTGAGGGATGTGTCTTGTATTCATCCTTCCCTTTTGACTGGATCTTTCGGTTTTCTGTTGTTTTAGAAGACAGGGTTTCTCTGTGTAGTCTTGGCTGTCCTGAAACTTGCTTTGTAGACCAGGCTGGCCTCCAGCTCACCAAGATTTGCCTGCCTCTGCCTCCAGATTGCTGGGATTAAAAACGTGTGCCACTACACCTGGCTTGAATTTTTCTTTATAAAAGAATTGTTTTTTTTTTTAAAAGCTCTGGCTATGTTGTGAGGAACAAAGGCCCGAATAATAGAAGTCCCTGCTCGGGGCCAGTTTTGCATCTTGATGTCTCAGGTTCCTCCAGTTGTGTGGGGTTTGTGCCTGGTTGTTTTAATGGATGCTAGGGCCCCCGAGCATCACGTGTACTTCCGGCAACAGGACAGGGGAAAGGGGCTGAAGAGGATGTCTTGTGCTCTTTAAGAAGCCTCCCCGCCGGTGTCATGCAGTACTTGGGTTTCCACATCCTTGGGCAGAAATTTACTGACACAGTAACCAGAAAGTAAACAAAGGCTGAGAATTTAGACTTTATGGAAACTGGGAACTTTTCTTCAAGAGAGTGAAAGGTCAAACAAAAGTCTGGGAAAAGGGACTCCATGAAAGAGCACAGAAAAGGGCTGGGGAGACGGCTCGGTGGGGAAAGCACCTGCCAGCGGGGGTGAGGGCATGAGTTTGAATCCCCAGAACCGGGCCTGGGGGCATGTGTGAGCAGTCACAGTGCTCAGACAAGAAGGTGGGGGTAGAGCAGGAGCATCCCCCAAGTGAGAAGCATTTTGTCTTCTTCTCCCTCAAAAGGCAAGCCGAGGGGCTGGAGAGAAGGGTCAGCAGGTAGGAGGTGTTTTTCTAGAGGACTCAAACTCCCTTCCCAGCACCTACACGGCATCTCACCGTTCTCTCGGTCCCGGGGATCGCCTGGGGAGTCAGCAAAAGGTCTGCGAAAAAAATATAACATTCATATAGAAGAAAGACATATTCCCAGTGGGAAGGGAAGGAGGTAACCTTCCCACACAAGGAGTGGCCTTGACAAACAAGGGCAGGCATCAACCAGGGCCATCCATCAAATCAAGGCCATTCTTTGGACAATGACTCGTGTTTTTCTGACTATTTTGGTTCAACAATACTGTCTGTTTTAGAGGTTATTTTCAGTTCGTGCAGAGGAAACAATAAATAGGAAAGGAGACCAAAGGGGAAAAGGGTCTGGAGGCTTCGTAAAAGAACTAGCTCAGACACCACTTGGAAGTCGTCAAGCTCTGAAATTCCATTCTTTCCAACAGGGCTATTTCTGCACTTTGCTTTCTCCCTTAATAAATCCCCATTTCCACCTTTTCTGATTCTTTTTTTCTTTTTCTTTCTTTCTTTTTTTCTTTTCTTTCTTTCTTTCTTTCTTTTTTTTCTTTCTTTTTTTTTTTTGTCCCTGGGCGTTCAGTTTTTGTTTGTTTTTAGAAAGAACCTGGACACCTGTGCAGACAGTTCACCCCTCTGAAACCCTAACTCCAGCAACATTCTGACATCCTTCTCTGGCCTCCTGGGGTACCTGTGGCACACAGCTGTACCTGCAGACAAACACTGACTGTGGTGGTGTAAATGAGAATGGCCCCATAGGCTCCTCTGTTTGAATGCTCAGTCCCCAGCTGGTGGACTCTTTGGGAAGGATCAGGTGTGGCCTTGTTGGAGCAGGTGTGTCCCTGGGAGTGGCCTTTGTAGTTTCAAAAGTCCCCACTAGTCCAGTTAGCTCTCTCTCTGCCTTGTCCCTGTGGACCAGGACACAAGCTCTCATTAATGCTCCAGCATCATGTCTGCCTGCCTGATGCCATGCTCCCCTCCATGATGGTCATGGACTCTAACCCCTGGAATTGTGAGCCCCAATTTTCTTTCATAATTCAAAATATTTCATAAGTTGTCTTGACCATAGTCTCTCTTCACCGCAATGAAATATAAGACATCATTCTATAAATAAGTAAAAAAAAGTAAATAAGTTGTTTTTTGTTTGCTTGTTTGTTTTTACTCTCTGTGGACCCACCACCCAGCTCCCAAAAAAATCCACAGATACTTATTCTTACTTACGAATGCCCAGCCTTAGCTTGGTTTGTTTCTAGATTTTCTTAACTTAAATTATCCCATTTCTCTTTTACTGCATTTTGCCTCTGAGTCTTTTACCTTTTTTCATTGTAGACACCCCTTTTCCTTCTTACTCTGTTGTTGTTGTGTGGCTGGGTGGCTTCCCCTAGCACCCTCTCTCCTTCTCCTTCTCTCCCCCCTTCTCTTCTTTTCTTTTTCTTATTTATTCTCTCTGCCTGCCAGCTCCAGCTGTTTTTCTCTCCTGCCTAGCTATTGGTAGTTCATTTCCTTATTAGACCAATCAGATGTTTTAGGCAGGCAAAGTATCACAGCTTCACAGAGTTAAACAAATGCAACATAAAAGAATGCAGCACATCTTTGCATCATTAAACAAATGTTCCGCAGCATAAATGAATGTAACACATCTTCAACTATATTCCACAACAATTTCTAATTTTAAAAAACTTAAAATCCACAGAGAAACCCTGCCTTGAAAAACCAAAAAAAAAAAAAAAACTTAAAATAAAAAAGATTAGCTAAGCCAGGATGATTACACATGAGGTAGCCACTGTTTTGTAATCTGCCTCTACACACATACATCTCTAGTTTCTATGCATGCGGGTACAGAGAGAGCGAGAGAGAGAGAGAGAGAGAGAGAGAGAGAGAGAG
>NC_022028.1:21191853-21238206 GCF_000317375.1 Microtus ochrogaster | reverse complement strand
GAGAGAGAGAGAGGGGGGGGACACAAGAAGGAAGACTGGAAAACAAAAGCACGCAAAAAGAGCAATGACAGACAAATAGGAAATGACGACAATAGCATGAGCATTAGCCCAGCCACAGTACACTTTGAATGTCGGTGGCCAACGATGTAGCTCATCACATCAAAGGGCTAAGGACGAGAAATCCCAGCAACAGCACAGATCCCATTGACACAATGCTGTCCCCATCCAACTTTCTCTGTAGCTGTCAGGACTTGGGAGCTGCTGTGATGTCCTGCAGCTGGAGGATGGAGAAACAAACGTACTGGTTCCAATAGTACTGAACACACAGGAAGAAATACACAGTGAAGCTGTGGAGAGATGTGCAGGGGGCAGGGGAGATGGCTCAGTGAATTAGATTCCCAAGCCCTCGAAAATGCTGCGTGTGGTGCCCTGCTTGCTGTCCCAGCACCGCCACCCCAGTGCCAGGAAGGAAGGGGCAGGCGAAGGCTGGGGCCGTCAGCCAGTCTAGCCTAATTGGTGAGTTGCAGGTTCAGTGAAAGACGAAACAAGCAGATAAAAACCAAGGCGGCTAGTTCTTGAAGACCACCAGGGCTCACCTCTGGCCCCCGCAGGTGTGCACAAGTGTATATGCACACACATGAGCATATTCACAAGAACAGGTACACAGAAGAAACTTAAATGCAGTGAAGGAGAGAAGCTGGGCTGACAAGGCTGCAGGCAGGCAGGCAGGCAGGCAGGAGTGGATGGCATGCAGGGGGGTGCAGGGGAATGGTGGGCAGGTGGGGCAGGGGGATAGCAGGCAGGTATCAGCGGGTGTAGGGAGACACACTACCTTCTCTTCACTTTATTGTGAATTTAGAGCTGCCCCAAGGCATCCTGTCTTTATTTTGTTTGTTTGTTTCAATGAGCAGAATTAACCCGCTGCAGCTGTGGCCATTGACACAGACCTGTACAGAAACAGCATCCATCGGTAGGCACTTCATCTGGATGTGGAGGAGACCGCCAGGCCCCGCCCCTCTCTGAGGGACTGTTAGTTATTAGCAGTTAAAGGTTGCTGGCAGAGGGGGTGACATTTTCTTTAATGATGTAGCTACTGTGAAGTTGCCCTGCTCCAGTAAAGAACCTCCTGCCTATGTTCTGGGAAGAAACTCTTAAGTTCCGTGGGTCACACACAAAAAGAAGTGGAGATTGTAGGGGATTTGTTAGGAAGAAAGCCTCCCAAGGGAGATGAGAGAGGGTTGGGAGGGGGGATGGATGAAAACCAACTAAGATGCATTATATACATAGAGGGAATGGCCAGAAGGAAGCATAACTAATATCTTTGAACCAAACCCCCAAGTACTGTCAATGGAGGCAGGAAATCACATACTCAAAAAGCAGGAGTAATAAGCTTTTCAGTATATGTCAATAATAAATCAAATGCTAATTTAAGCAAAAAAAAAAAAGACAGTATCATGAAGAATGTATCTCGTGGCCCCTCAGTGTAGGAAAAGGGTCTCAATCAACATCTTCCCTTACCTAAGGACTTGACCCTAAAGCCTAGGCTATGGCTATTACTCGATGGATGGAGTGTTCAACTAGACTTCGGGGAGCCCCGAGTTCCATTGCCAGCACTGGGTAGACAGGAAATTGTGTTGAACAGCTGGAAAGCCTCTGCAGGGAGTTTGGAGGCAAGAGGAGGGCCAAGTCATTCCCTGCTACATAGCAAGCTCGAGGCTTGTCTCAGCAACAGAAACTAAACTCGGATGAACTTCCTTCTCCCGCGAGCGGTGAAGTGGGTGAGGAATCAAACAGGTCAGCCAGGATGGGAGCATGGACTGTCTCCCCCTTACCACCCCACCCCTGCTCCAGCGCCCAACAGACCTCTCTGCAGGGGCAACTGGGTTCACCCTGAGTTTAGAGACAAGGTCTCTCACTGTGTAAACTGGGATGGGTCTTTGAGTTTGATGGAGGGAGTTTGGGTGCCTGATGCTCACAGTTGCACAAAACTCCTGCTGAGTTGGCGGTCTTTGCGTGCTTGCTCCTCAGATTCAAAGAAGGAAGTTCACAAACTCCAGAAGGGGAGTTTTAGGAAGACATCTATTTCAGAATCATAGGTGGGAACTTTAGAGACTTGTATCTTGCACGGCAGGGAAGTTCCCAGATAATAGGATGCCGCCTGCTAATCTGGGGCCTTTTATAGGGCTGATGATAGAAACTGGGGTGAGATACGGGGTGGGGCGGTCCCGTTGGCCTACCCATGGTGTATTCAGGTGTCTCCTTTTGATTTCAGTCTCATCCTTATACGGCTTCGGGGGAGGGGCTTTCGTTTAGGAGAGAAGATAACAAGAACCCAGGAAGGTCTCCCTCCCGGCATTCCTGTCTCTTGCAAGGACACCGTGAGAACTGTTCTGTTTCACTCATTCTTAAAATGCTCTAACCAAAGGGCAACTTAGGGGAAAAAAAAGGGTTTATTCAGCTCCCTATTCCGGGTTACAACCCATCACGGAGGGGAAGTTGAGGCAGGAACTCAAAGTATCAAGTCACCGCACATCCAGAGAGAAAGACCAGCACATGCTTGCTTGCTTATCTGCTGGCTGGCACTTGGCCTATCCGTTGCATCTAATACAGTTCGTGAGGGTGCTGCCCATGGCCCTTTAAAGACAAAAACCACATCCTGGCACTTTGCTCAGCAACTTCAGGGGAAGGTTTGCACAAGCAAGCAGTTTAACAGAAGTGAGGATAAGTGAACTGGGACATTGTGGCCTTGGGTCCCAGAATAGATTTGAGTAATTTTCCATGGGATTCTCCATCAAGGAGATCTAATTCTAGTTAAACCTGAAGTGACCATGGAGAAATAAAAGTTGGAGGAACCTCTGAACGGCCTTGCCCTGTCACATTCCCCGCTAGTTCTATGAGTTAAATTGTTGACTCGTCCTGTCTCTAGTGGGGAATAACTGGTCCTGAGAACTTATTTATTATGAGAATAATAAATAATAATAAAACTTATGAGTTTATTCTCCATTTGACATAGTTGGCCATGCAGTTGAGGCTGCAGTGTCTAACTGCTCTGGAACAATGGTCTTCTACCCTGTAAAGATTTGTCGCTTGTATTGCTTCAATAAAACACTGATTGGCCAGTAGCCAGTCAGGCAGGAAGTAGAGGTGGAGAAACCAGAACAGGAGAATGCTGGGAAGAGGAAAGGCTGAGTTTGCATTTGTCACGCAGACACAGAGGAAGCAAGATGAGAAGGCCTCACTGACAAAGGTACCAAGCCATGTGGCTAACATGGACAAGAATTATGGGCTACTTTAAGATGTAAGTGTTAATAAGAAGCCTGAACTAATAGGCCAATCAGCTTATAATTAATGTAGACCACTGTGTGTTTTTTGGGGACTGAACAGCTGCAGGATTGGGCAGGACAGAAACTTCTGTCAATATCTAACCATTAGCCTAATCAGAATAAGAATCAATAGTCCAGCTAATGCTTGAACAATAAAGTGATCAGCCTTGCAAACCCAGTAAACAGAGACTGATACCAATTATTTGATCTTTATTATTTTTCTTTCCTTTCATCGAGGTTTGATCTGCCCATGGCAAGATGTTTCCTAATTACCACAACTGGTTGGCACAGAAACATTGAGTTTCTCCCAAGGCCATGCAAAGTCCCCCCTGTTTCATACAAAAGGCTGTCTAGTCTCCTTCAGTTCTGTGGGACTATGTGTGAGTGAGTCCACTTGGCTCTCCAGCCTGAATGTCAAACTCTCCAAATGGCCTAGGTCTAAGTCTATCTGGGAACTGATTCGGCTCCCAGCAGTGAAGGATAAGATGCCTGTGGCAGTTACACTGGCAATTCCTGCCCCTACTAGGATCAGGACCAGAACTGGGGCCTGCTCGACCTTTAACACTGAGTCAAAGCCAGTATGAGCTCTCCGCTCATCTCCTATATTATAGGCATATACCTGGGGGATAACGTAGACCAGTCTACATAGAGTGGGGGTGTGACTCACTGTTAGTGAGTCAAAGGAGGCACATTTAGTCAACTGTTACTACACACAAGCCAGGTAATTTGAGGCCATCCCTGGAAGGATGAGTCACCATTAGCAGGGTAGGTATAAAATTGCGATTCCTGAGGCCTTTTTCTAGCCAATCTTCTCCACAACCTGATTTACTGAGTCCTACATCCCCCCAAACCCATATTCTTCTATCTCCGGAAGAAACACAGGAGGGCAGAGGTCCACCCAAAAGGTAGTTCCCCATTATCAGTTTTTCCAAATTTCCATGGCCAGGTTTGGGGATTTTGTATCCCAGGTTAGTAAATTCTCATCAGTCTTATCTTTAAGGGGTCCAAGGTCCAAGTGACAGCCCATTGGTCATGGTTCTCATGACCTATTTTCAATGGATGACACTGGCTACCTTGATAGTGAAGAATACAGGGCAGGGCCCTGTCCAGACAGGTTCCCATGTCTGGGAGCAGATGCTCTTTATCCAAGCCAAGCCTCCTGACGGGAACTGGTGGGTAGCGTTGGAGGTGAGAAATGACACGACTTCCTTTACAAAGGCCTGGCATGCTTTCTGGAAACCTGCAAAGGCTTGAGAAGAGGGAGCGGTTAGACATTTCTGCTTGAGGAATGTCTTGGAGCTTGGAGAGGACAGGAGGTGGTCTCCCAAGCACAACTTCAGGAGGAAGCCCCTCCCAGTAAGAGTACATCGGGCTATGAGCAGGCAAAGCGAGGAGGTTGGCCCAATTTTTTCACCAGTTTCTTGGACCAATTTGGTCAGGGTCTCCTTAAGAGTTCTGTTCATTCTTTCCACCTGATCTGAACTCTGTGGCCTAGACACACAATGTAATTTCCAGCTTCTTTAATACCTTCGTCAGATTTTGACCTGTTTTGGCTGTGAAGGCTGCGCCGTTGTCATACCCCAAAGCAAGGGGCAATCCAAATCTAGCAATTATTTCCTGAAGAAGTTTCTTAGCCTCTAGAGCAGTCTCTGTTGGGGTGGGGTAGGCCCCCACTCATCCTGAGAAGGTATCCACAAACACCAGCAAATGCCTACACCACAAACCAGTAGGTCAGATTTCAGTGAAGCCCTACTCTCAATGTTTCCCAAGCCCATTTCCTTGAGCTCATATCCTTTGTGGGGTCTTCCTTTCCCCCTTTGGGGTTCACCTGAACACAGGTGGCACATCTAAAAGCAGTGTCTTTAATCAGAATGTTCAAATTTGGGACATAGTATTTGGGTCCGAGGAGTCCAGCAGTTCCTGTGGTTCCCTAGGTGGGTGACTTGGTGGGGAACCGTAACCAGTCACCTTCCCCGATACGGCATCCACTATCCTTCTCGATTCTATCTGACCAGTTCTTGTTTAGCCCAGGCAGCCTTACCCTGGGGTGTATTCTGGGCAGTCTGGTAAGCTGGGCTCTAGCAGGGCTACTGACACCTGGAGAGGCCTCACTGGTCCTAGGACCACTTCCTGGGTGACCAAACCAGCTTCTGTGTTGCCTCTGGCTTCTGGGGAGTCCCCTTTTGGTGTACTTTGCAATGGACGATGGACACCCTTTTAGATAAACCAGATACCTTCCAATAGAGCTAGGATTTCTTCTCTATTTGTGATTTCTTTTTCTGCTGAGGTTAGCAATCCCCTTTTTCTGTAGAGAGAGTCCCATGGCCATGGGCTGTAGCTAAAGCTTATAGTTATTGGTGTACACTGTGATAGCCTGTCTTTCCCCTAGCAGAGTGCTTAAGTCAAAGCTAAAAGCTCACCTTGTTGTGCTGAGGTTCCCCTGCTCAAAGATTGTGCCCAGATAGTCTTATCTTGGGTGGCCATTGCCATTGTCCTCATTGTTAACCAAGGGGTTTTTTAAGGTAAAACCCACCTCCTGATATCTTGCTCAGCAGTTTGCATAATCAAGCAATTTAACAGAAGCTAAATTAGTTGGGGTGTCTTGGCTTTGGATCCTAGAACAGAGTTGGAGAATTTCCTAAAGGATTTCCCATCAATGAGATCATATTCTAGCTAAACATGAAATGGACTCAGCAAGAATACAAGATGGCCTTGTCTTGCCTTGTCACCAGGTCACGGTGTCTGAAAAGCTCCAGGGACCAAAGGCTACATCCATGTTTGTGATCCACAGTGTTGATTCTGTTAATTACCATGCTGACACCACCATGAGCCATGTGCTGGTCAGACGAGCAGGTTGGCCATCAAAGTGAAGGTAGTGACTGGGACCTGAATGCCAAGATCAACCCCCAAAAGTCTCTGCCTGGTCACAGGATTATTGTGAAGCCTAAATATGAGATCCTGCTTGCTCCCCACCCCACTGTCTCAGAACAGAAGGGTGGAGAGCCAGAGCCGTGCCATGTTCTAGACAGTGACTGCCCCATGCCAGGGTGCTGGCAGCTGTGCACGTGCATGGGGGCTGGATGCTGTTCTGCAAAGACAAAGAGAATTGGCTAGGATTTTATTCACAAAGAGGCAAATCCTAAACCATCCCATCTCCGACGTCAAAAAGACAGATAAAGGAGTTATGACAGCTTTGTATGACGTAGACAAGAAAAAAGACCCCCTGCCACCAGCCATGTCTGGCAGGGGCACTGACAGGCTTCGGACTTGCCAGGGATTTCGTGGCTGCTTGGTAGCTAGAGGTGAGCGGCCACAGTTCAGGGCAGAGACACAGCCTGCTGAGCCTGGATGAGGCCAGCGGGTCCCTGGGAGACAGTCCTTGTCACCAACATTGTAGAATGTGCATATTCAAGTTGGGGACAAACACTGTCCTTCAGACCTAGAGCACCACAGGTGCTTGGTAGCTGAGGCACTGGAGATGGGTGGTCCCAGAAGGACAGAGAAGTTAGGGGGAGGTGGCTTCTTGGAGACCTAGCCTTATATCTTGAATGCTTGGCTTTTTGTTTGACGAAGAAAAGTGTTTTCCAAAGCCCTCTGGCCCCTCTCAGAAACCATAGGGTTGGAGCACCATTAGGAATGGGGTTGCAGTGGGAGGATGTGACAATGAAGCCCTCAGGGAACCTGGAGCAAAGACCCTCTGGACAGAAAAGAGGACAACCCTGGGTCTCTGCCAGGGCTGGGCACTGGGAAAAGCCCTGGACTGGAGGACAGGGGTGAGAGCTGGGATCATGGAAGTGCTTGGAACCACAGGGTAGGTGGGAAGATAGTTTCACTCCCACTCCCGGCGGGTATGCTAAGAGCCTATAGGGGAGGTGGGGACTCAGCGATAGTGCCCTCAAGGGGCCAGGCCACCCCTAGAGACTCTGTACTTTCCTCCAGCTGGGCCTTAGCTGTATTTTTTTTTTTTTTTTTTGGTTTTTCGAGACAGGGTTTCTCTGTGGTTTTGGAGCCTGTCCTGGAACTAGCTCTTGTAGACCAGGCTGGTCTCGAACTCACAGAGATCCGCCTGCCTCTGCCTCCCAAGTGCTGGGATTAAAGGCTACGCCACCACCGCCCGGCTAGGCCTCAGCTGTATTAACACCACAACTGGCAGTAGATGAAGGCTGACTCTGGCATGCAGAAGAAGGGGTAGCAACCTGGAAGAGGAGTGTGCATGTTTGCATGTGTGTGTATGCATGTATGTACATGTTGTCCCTTTTGGGAGAGTGAGTGCCCCTGGGGCAACTCCATAGGATACTAGGCAAGGCCATTGGATGCTGGATCAGATGACAGGAGCCGAGGGGATTAGCAGAAAGCAAACTGGCTATCGGAAGTTGGCCTTGAACAGTTGTCACAGGGCAAGGCCTGGGTACATCTGGGTGATGCCCAGGAGCTTGGCTTCCCCTAGTTCCACTAGCGCTGAGGCCAAGTGGCCCGCCCAGCTGGGGTGGGGGTTGAGCAGAAACCAAGTGGAACGAGAGTATGGGTACTGCCGCGGATCGTGGGAGGAAAAGAAAGGGGACATTTCTTTCCCATAGGAGAGGCTGGCCCCATGGGTTTGATTCAGAGCGGCTGAGCAGTGTGTGTGTTTCCGTGTTCCAGGGACCACAGGGTCCCTGATTGTCTTTCCCCGGTCAGAGTTAGAATCTCCCTTCAATGGATGCCCGCGGTCTACACTAGACACAGCTGTTTCCCATTCGACAGAGACAGTCAAGGACCGGGCACAGGCAGCTGTAGTCAGTTGGCAGAGTGTTTGCCTGGAATGCATGGAGTCCTGGGCTCAGTCTCCAGGGCAGCATAAACTAGGGCTGGTCATATGGAGTGTGTGTGATTCCAGTACTTGTGGGGTGGAGGCAGGAGGATCAGACATTTAATATCATTCTTAGTTATATAGAGCTTGGGCTATGTGAGACACTGTTCAAAAAACAAAAAAACTAGCAATCCAGCACAGTGGAATGGAAGACCCCACCTGACAGACCACTTCTGAAGGGCTATGTAGTCATCAGGATGAGAACTGGCTTCTCCCAGCAGGAGGATTCCTGGATGTGAGGCCCACCTGTCACTAATAAACCCTACCAGTGTCCACCCAGAAGTCCTGCAGGTCCCTGGGGCCTAGTGTGTGGAACTTGTGTGTATGTTGTCCCCCTCCTCATAAGGCTGGTCAGAGGACGGGCTCGTTGGCTTAACCTCAGTGGTTAAGGTGACCTCGGGCCAGGGAGTCTGTTCTACTTTCAGAAAGGTCAGTGTGCCAAGGGGCTCCGATAGAGCAGGGCATAAGGATGGGCTAAGGCCGAGGGGGGGCAAGCTGGGCTGGGGTGGACAGTGCTTGACTCAGGTAGACTTCACAATCTTCGACTTTATAGGCAACAGGAAGGGTTGGGCAAGCACTGTCTTCAGGGGCGGAGCTCAGGCCTGACTTCACCTTTGACCAGGAGACGGGTTGTAGAAAGATGACTGGAGTCACCCAAAATAAATAAATAAATAAATAAATAAATAAATAATAAAATAAAATGGAGGACGTTTTCATGCAGGATTCTCTGAAGGGGAACCAGGCTGAGAGGCCCACTGTTTACTTAAAAAAAATCTCCCAGGGAAACGTTTGGGTGGGGCGAAGCCCTGGGAGCCTTGGGAGCATTCCACTGCAATTTCTCTTAGATTTTTCTTAAACTGTTTTCTGAGCTGGGAATTGAAGGGGCATTAGCTCACTAGAACTTGCGGCTCTGGCAGGCCCTGCCCTTCTCCCCAAATTCCCTCTGCCTTGCTCAAAACCATTAGATTGCATTCCTGAAGCTAGCCCCCAAGGTCCCTTCCCTTATTTGGCCACTTTCTCCTCCTGAGGCTGACTACCAAGGTCCAGCGATTGGGAGGCCCCCTTGGGTTCCCCTAATTGGCATGCCCAATCAAAACATCCCAGCGCACCCTAGCCCATTCTGACGTGGACCTCCCCTTTTTCTCTTCAGAATGACAACTGAGGTCATTTGCTGCTGTTTATCTGAGTCAGAAAGCAGCCACTTTACTTTTCTTCCCTGCTTAATAAAGGATCTCTCTGTGAAAACAGGCGGTTGGGTGTGGTTTGTGTCCAATCCAGGGTCTGAGAGGGAGTCCTTGCTGTATGGGGTCTCCTTCAGGCACAGTGGCACATGCCTTTAATCCCAGCACTTGGGAGGTAGAGGCAGGTGGATCTCTGTGAGTTCGAGGCCAGCAGGGTCTGCATACTGAGTTCCAAGACAACCAGAGAGGGATGGCGAGATCCTGTCTTACAAAGAACAGCAACAGCAAACTGTACCGTTTGGTTTGGTGTGTATTGATTATTAGATATTAGATATCTAATATTAGATTGGTCATTTTTAGATATTGATTGGTCTCTTTCCTCTTGTGACAACCACGGCAGAAGTACCTATAGACTATAGACGGAGGCATTGCAGTCAGAGTGAGAAACAGAGTTCACATCCTCCACTACAGTAAGCACGAAGCAGAGAGTGAACTGGAAGGAGGCAAAAGCCCGCCCCCAGTGACATACTTCCTCCAGATAAGCCACGCCTCCAAAGCCTCAGCAAACAGCGACACCCACAGGGGAACCAAGTGTTTAAATGCCTGAGCCTTTGAGGGATGTCTCATTCAAACCACCACAAATGTATTACTTGATAGCTTTCCACATTATTTTTGTCACAACTGTTTTTTTTTTTTAATTTAAGTCTGTGTGCAAGAGTGTCCATCATCCGACCCTGAGTATGTGCGAGTGTGGACAGCTTTTGTGAGCCCTTTCTTTCTTTCTACCACGAAGAGTTTTGGGAATTGAACTCAAGCTGTTGGGACGTCTATTTTAACCTCTCATTTAACTGGGAGGTTTTGACTGGGAGAGGTTAGCTGCGCAGTGAGCCCAAGAAGCTTCTTGTCTCCTTTCCCCCAGGATTGGATTCTATGTGGGTTCTGGGAACAGAACTCAGGTCCTCACACTCAGGTGGCAGGCACCTATGCTATCTCCCTAGCCCAACTCTCTTAAGATTTTTGTTGCTCAGAGGTCAAGGACAGAGAGCTTGGGGGCTGAAGTGCTGCTGGAGTCCTCAGGTCACAAATAATCTTGAGGCTGAGCGGGGCATGCCATTAATCCAAGCATCGGAGGCAGAGGCAGAACTCGGAGTTCGAGGCCTGTCTGGTCTACAAAGCAAGTTCAGGACAGCCAGTACTGTTACACAGAGAAACCCTGTCTCAAAAACAAACAATAAACAAGCAAGCTTGATGACAGGCCCCAGTCAGTGACAAAGGTTCCTCCCACCAGGTCACCAGTTCCTGGGGGTTTTGCAGGATGGCTGCAGTTCCTTGTGACTCTTTGCCTTCCCTTATAGGAAACCAGTGGAGAGGCCTCAGTTTCCCCAGGTCCCTGGCCAGAACCGATGCTCAGCAACAGCAGGCTCCTCCTGTCTATTGGGTTCAAGAAGGTTAAATAACTGGTTGGGGGTGGGGGATGGGTTGAGCACCTTTGAAGAGGTTAGTGGTTCATATTAGCCAATAGCATTCATGGTGGGGCCGGGAGATGGCTCAGTGCCTAAATGTTTGCCATGTGAGTGTGAGGACCCGAGTTCATATTCCCAGAATCCAAGTAAAGACTGGACACTTAGTATCTGTAGCCCCAGCACTTCTAAGAGGACATGGGAAACTGAGACAGGAGAATCCCCAAAGCTTGCTGGTTTAGGCAGGGAGAAAACCAACAGAAAGTACCTGTGTCAAACAAGTTGAAAAGTGAGGATTAACACCTGGGGTCTTCCTGATCTTCACATGTGCACGGTGGCATTCCTGTACCTTCACTCACACACACAATATCAATAGTATGTTGAGAACCAGAGAGTGTGGGCTCTAGTTAACCCATACACGAGAGGTGCAGAAGTAGTGTTTGGGTCTGAAAACATTTATGGGACAAGGATATAGTAGATAACAACCCTGCATATGGGTTATGCCTGGGGGCCATGGCAGTAGGGTTATTACAGCAGAACGACATCTCAGTAGACGTGTGTGCAAGAGTTTAGGGGTAGAGGGGTTCAATGGCCACAACCTACCTTCAGATAGCTCAGGAAGTGTGCGTGTGTAGAATATGGAAGAGGGAGCACTGAGCCAACAGTGTGATAAAGTATCACCTCACTGAACTCTGTGGGTTTGCCGTGGCTTTGATATAATTGGGATGTCCCCTAAGACTCCATGTATGCATTAATCCACAGTGGGAAGGAGAAAAAGGGTGGGGACTCCCTCTGACTTTGGTGTTCAGAGGTGGGCCCACTTGGGAAGTGATTAGGATTAGAGATCATGAGAGTGATCCCATGAAGTCCTATGGCTTTATTAGAGGACACACATACATGTGCTTCTTTCATTTTGTCTGCACCTGTGCGCGAGCGTGTGTGTGTGTGTGTGTGTGTGGTCTGTGTGCATGCTCACGTGCGTTTGGGGAGCCCAGAAGATAATCCCAGCTGCCATTCCTCAGGTGCTATCCACCTTGTTGTTTTAAGTCAGGGTCTCTCAGTGGACTGGAACTCAGCACGCAGGCTAGGCTGGCTGGCTGGTTGTGTCTGTCTCCTTAGCACTGGGGGTTAAGTATACCACCGCGTCTGGCTTTTGTTGGTCTCAATGTAGGTTCTGCACATTAAACTCAGGTCCTTCCAGTTGCAAGGCCAGTGCTTTAGCAACTGAACTACCTTCCCAGACTTTCATGTTGTTTTAGCCAGGGTTTCACCATGCAGCTCAGGCTGGCTTAGAACTAGTGACTTTCCTGAAGGCTGTCTGTATGTCCTGAGGGCTGGGACATGCATCAAGCTTGGCTCACCTGTCTCAGGCAGAAAGGGCTCTGCTAACAAGGCCACCACAAGCAGTCCCTCTACTGTGGATCAAATCTGTGAGCCAGAAGTGAAAGCGATCCCTTTTTCTTTCTGCTGGGATTACTGACAAATGTCACCATGCCTGGCAAACCTTTGTCCTTTGTAAGTTACTGGCAACAGGTAAGGAACTCACATGGAGCTGATGGTCTCTAAGAACAGTCCTTGCTCTTTCAAAATGAAATCTTTTAAGAATTTTTTTTAAATGTACATTGATGGTTTGCCTGTATGTCTGTCTGTGTGAGGGTGTCAGATCCCTTGGAACTAGAATTACAGACAGTTGTGAATTTCCATGTGGGTGCTGGGAATTGAAGCCGGGTCCTTTCAAAGAACAGCCAGTGCTTTCCACCACTGAGTTCTCTCTTCAGCCCCCAAAATCTTTTCCATTCATTTCCAGTTTCTTATAATGAAGAGGAAGCTTAGTTTCACTGAGACAGGACTTACTGTCACCAAGGATGACCCTTGAACTGATTCTCCTGCCTCCACCTCCAGAGTGCTGGGAATCAATCAAACCTAGGCTTCCCTAACACTCCGCCAATGAGCCACACCCTGAGAGCCATCTTTCCCTTTGCCATTTGAAAAATTTCCAAGTTAAAGCGGAGCAGAGGAGGCCGTGGCAGATGGCATTGACACTGCTGTTGGTGACAGCCCCCTTTTCACCTGGTGTCACCTGTCCACACGCTGCAACAAATGGTGACTGTTTCTACCCTTTGTGGTTTGAGTGTGTGTGCCTACTCACCCAGCACCTCACTTTGTGCCGGGCCACCTGCACCTATGCAAGCAGCATGCTAAACTCTTATGACACAGGCAGCTGCCTTGCGGGGGTGGGGGGGGGTGGGTGTCCAGCACGGAGCACAGCACACGGGAGCACAGCACACGGTGACCTTTTCAGGGTTTATTTCATCGGCTAGTGTTCATTCTCCACCTAGACACAGACAATTAGAAGACAACCAGCTACTTTCCCATCATCAATCCATTGGTCTGTATGGATAACCGGGAGATTTCTTCCCAACGCTTTTTATTTTTTAATAAGAAGCTATAAATAAATAAAGCTTTAAAGCTCCCGGGTTCAAGTCAAACAGTTCCAGTTCAGACGTGACACCTGGACAGTTCCGTGGTCCCCGCTTCCCACTCCAGGGGGGGGGTGGTTGGGCTGCAGGGCGCCTCGGCTTGCTGCATGTGCACAGCCTCTCAGCCCCAGGGACGCCCCTGGATAGGCAGAGTCCTTGAAGCTGGAGGGACAGGGAAGCACCCTGTTCTGAGATGCTATGAGTACCAGGAAGCTGAGCCCCAAAGTTGGTGGCCTGAGCCTTAGGCAGGGTGGACAGTCGAGGGACTGAGGCTTCCTCAGCCTGGCGCTGGCCTGAGATGGGAGGGACTAGTTTTCAAATGCAGCAGAGAGAACTGACCCGTGCTTCTGTGTGAGTCAGGATGGCAGGGTGTTAAGTTAAAACATAATCCAATACGTATAGAACAGATCCTATATTTGAGCCATGTACACAGGAAGTTGTGAAGAGGGGCCATGCGGAGCTGGGGTACTTCCTGACAGTAACCAATGTGACCTGTGAAAGACCTCAGGGTTCCCCAAATATGCCCCATGCTCCTCTCAGAAGTATATTTGCTCTAGTGACCTTGACCTCCAAACTCATCTTGCTACCCACCTCCTCAGTGTGATCATTCACCATGAGCAGGCCCTGGACTGGGCTGGACAGCGCCCAACAGAACTTATCCTGCCTATGGACTCCAAGCCTGGTGTTTAAGCGTAGACCCTATTCCACACGCGTGTGAAAATTAAGCCATCGCTCTGGGCAGCAGCTATACCTGCCAACATCTGAAATATTGCTAGACTACATATGGCCCATACTCTTTTGTCTGTGCTGACCCACCCCTTCTTAGCCTGAGTGCTGAGAGAGACAGACACAAGGAGTAGGCCCCCTGGCCTGCCTCAGGGTCAACTTGCAACCCCCGTCTGCATGCATACGGACTATAAAAGCCATGACCCCTCCACTTAATGGGGGGGGGCACCCCAGGGCCTCTAGAGCACACAAGGGACACGGCACTAGGCAAGTTCTGAAAAACAGATATGCAACATGGCTTCTAGTAGGGCCACTGGCTGGCCCACGGGGCTGCTGGAAATAGCCTGGCAGAAAGATGCAGGAAGAGCCAGGTGGGGAGGGTTGTACATACGGGCCCCAGGAAGGACCATTCAGAGCTGTTCCTTCGACCCTTAGCAGAGAAAGGGAAAGTCCCCATCCTGGCCATCCAGTATCAACTCAGGCTGGCGTGGCCCTGTATCCCACCCAGCCAACGGATGCTTTAATGCAAGGGACTGAAGAATTGCTGGCACGGTGGCAACAGTGGCACAGGAGCCGTTGTATAAATGTCCCAGTGATAGGGCTGGGGGCAGTGGATCATAAAGCACAGGGATTTGTGTGTGTGCGTGGGGGGGGGGGATGACTCTTGATGTCCCTTTTCTGCCTGAGCCTGGCTCCCTCAAAGCCAGCATGGACTGTGACTTTTGATCACGGCCCGGACAGTGCAGGGGCCAGGTGCCAGACTTGAGTCTTCTCTGCAACAGCTGGAGCCGACCCCGACCATGACGGCAGCCTTGATGGGTAAGAAGGGGAGATTCCAGGTCTGAGGACTGACGCCTCAGAGGTACACTTGGGTTCTCAAGGAAGAGGCTCCCCACCATTCTGGGTTATTAGGGTCCCCAGAGGCCAAGGAGCTTCAGATGAACTATTAGGAACCAGTCATATGTTCCTAGAGGGGCTGGGTCAGTGGGGCCAGTGCGTGCATAGTAGGTGTGGGACTCTCGGCTGAACAGACATGTCCCCTCGACAGTCTTTTCTCAAAATCAGTTTTAAGTTTGACACGGGGCCGGGAGAGCAGGGAGGCCACCTGCCTCAGAGGTCCTACCTGCCCATCAAGGTCTAGAGTATACTACTAGCACGCTTCCCTCTCCAACAAACAGCCAGAACTGTCGGCCCCATTTCTTTCCCCGTTAAATCTTGCCCATCACTCTCTGCCCTTGCTCCCACTACCACTTCTCGATGATATGGCTCATGTAGTCCTCGGTGGGCACGCGGCCTGGCTCTTCTGCGTCCTCCCGCGGCAGCGCCTCCTTGGAGCGATGCAGGAGGCGCTCCTCGCGATTGCGCAGGCGCTGCTCCCTGCGCTCCAGCTGTCTTTTGTACTGGTAACGCTGCTGGAAGAGGTCCTTGGCATAGTCATACAGCTGCATGTCCAGGTCGTTGAGCTCCTCGATGTGCCGGATAGTGTCCTCATCCACCTCCACTCCGCCCGCCCGCGTGCTGTTGTACTGCATGAAGGGCCGGATGAACTTGAGGTTGAACGTCCGCTCAAAAAGGTACTGCGTCTTGCGCTGGAACTCTGTGAGGCCGAAGAAGGCCATCCCACGCAGGTTCTTCTTGGCACTCTCCAGCAGCAGCTGGGCTCGCTTGCTCTCGGGGATGAAGGACAGGTTGTAGCAGCCCACCAGGCTGAGGTCGGCCAGCATGCGCACCTGCCGGTTGTTGGCCAGGTTGTAGGGGCAATCCATGAACTCCTGCAGCGTGCAGCCTGACCAGTCTGTGCCCTCATAGCAGGGCGGCAGCTCCTCTGGGGTTGGTGTGCGCCCGTCACACATGTGCAGTGAGGTCTTCCACGTGGCTCCGCGCTGGACGTGTCGCCACTCGCTCAGGTAGCGGGATACTGGGTCTCGCAGCAGGGTGATGTAATAGAACTTCCTATAATGAGAATGGGGGAAGAGATCAGTACCCTGGGAGGAAGAGGGGATAGAGCTGTGCCTGTTGCAGCCACTGTGGCTCTTCAGCATGGACCCTTGGGCAAGCGACACCTGCCGATTCTAGTTGCAGCACAAGCTCTCAGCCCTACCATACATTTCTGAGTAGAAAACCCTAGGTATGAGGGAAAGAACTTGCCAAGAGCGTGACTTCTAAGCGGGGCCGCAGAATGATGCCCTGTAGTGCCTGCCTTCAGATCCCTCTTGCCCCAGTCCCCAGTGGGTGCCTACATACATCCTAAACGTTACAGGAGTGATAATTCTGACAAAAGAGGGATGGCCCCTTACTATCTGTAGAGTGCAGAGGAAGCCCCCGCAGTAGCTCCTGGTCCTCCACGGTCCTGTGTCCTGGAAGGCTCCCAGGATGGAAAGCATCCTGGATGCTTGGGTTGCACAAGCCATAGTGGGGAGGGAATGACTGTTTCTCTCAGCGGGTCAGATGGTGGCTGCATATCTCGAAGGCTGGAACTGAATGAGGCCCACACAGCCTGTGCCTGGACCTGTATACCTTGTTGCCCTCTTGTGGGGTGGCCTCTGCCCCTTGCAGGCCTTCTGTGTCCTTGGTGTCAGGTGCCCATCAGTACTGAACAGATGATAGCTCCAGGGCCAGGCCATGGCATGTCGACAGGAGTGCCTTCTTCCTGGATGAGCCCTGTGCCACCTCCACCCCACCCCAAGAATCTGCCATGGCCCATCCCATGGCTCATGTCACTCTGACTTCAGATGCAAGCCAGGCACCCTGAAAAGTCTCACCATCCCCTCTAGGGTCCTGCAAAGTGTGACACCTCCTATCTGCACGGTCACCCGGCTTATTGTACAGATTGGCCTCAGAGGCCGGGTTTTCCCACAGATTGTTTTCAAAAATAAAGTCAGTCCTGTGGTTAGAGTGATGATGGATCAGCGGTTAAAGGCATTTGCTGTTCTTCCAGAGGACCCAAGTTCAGTCCTCAGGACTTAAACTCCTGTGAGGTGGCTCACAACTCCAAGAGTTCAGAGAGCCTTTCCTGGCGTTCTTAGTTACCCCCCCCCCCCACAGGCACACAGATATACCAAGACACATGCATACAAATAAATAACAAAATAACAAAACAAATCTTAAGAGAAACTGCAGAAACTGTCTTTAGTGATAGGTGCTTATGTTGGAATCATTGTAAGTGATTTCCCTGTAGTGATATGGTATACTTGGAAATTCAAGCTACTGTGTTCTGGGATGGAGGCCCAGGTGTTTACAGTGGTCCTAAGACACCATCCTTATGGGATGCCCTAAGGGCAGCAAGGGTTTAAGTCTCACTACTATGAATTATTTCTCATAGACATGATACAAGTTCTTATGTGTCCCAGACACTTCAGGAAAAAGAAAAGGAAACAGGGGCAACAGAGACGGCTCAGTGGTTAAAAAGTTCTTGCTGTACTTGCAGAGGACCTGGTCAGTTCCCAACACCCATGTCCTGACTCACAACTATCTGTAGCTCTGGCATCAGTGGGACAGCCACACATAAACATAACCTCTATTTAAAAAGAAAACAGGAATTCGAAGCCAGTCAGAAAACAGAGAGCGTTCCAGGACCTCCAGAGTTGTTACACAGAGAAACCTGTCTTGAAAAACCAAAAAAAGGGGTGGTGGTGGTGGGTGGGCTAGAGAGATGGCTCAGTGGTTATGAGCATTTACTGCTATTCCAGAGGACTTGAATTCAGTTCCCAGCACCCACATCAGGTGGCTCACAAACTGTCTCTTGTATGTGGCCTTCAACACACACACACACACCCCTCACTTGCTCCCTTGAATCTGGCCTTCAACACACACACACACACACACACACACACACACACACACACACACACACACACCCTCACTTGCTCCCTTGAAGGAAATGATGGCTGGCTTTGTCACACAGAGAGCCCTAGGGGTGTACACAGAAGCAGTTCTGTTCTCAGGGACTCCCCCACAAATTGTGCTCTCTCAGGGTGGCTGACCACTTGTGCTTTCATGAGCACAGTGTGAACCACTGTCCCACCCTATAAGGTGCCCACGGCACACTGACCGAGGGTACATCCCTGGATATATACTCCACACAGGGACAAGTCACATGGTAGTCAGCAGAATGGGGCATGTGGTGGTCACTCAGGAGCAGGCCTTCCTATACCTGTAGCTGCAACCAGCCACAGCCAGGCCCCCAGGCAGTAACTGGCAGTGCTAATGTGCCCTGGAGCCCTCTGGAAACAACACCTCTGCAGTTAAGTGTTGCAATTGATATCTCCAGACTCTGTTCCGCTTTCTTCTTCTACTTCTGGGAAAGTTGATCTGTTCCCACTAGTCTAGGTCATTCTAGGCAGCTAACACAGCCTAGGGCAGTGGGTGAGGTAGGAGGGTGAGGGACAAGGAGAATGTGAGGTGGCTCCTTTCTTCCCTTGTAGCCCTGCCCATACCATGCTGGGTGGAACCATCGTTGATTGCAAAGTGTGTTCAGTACCAAGTCAACCAGAGGGGAGGCCAACCTGGGCCAAGGGGTAGGGAGCCAAGGGTGGTCCAGGACTGGACTCTCACCTCACCTCCTCTTGTCTTCATGTCGTCAGCTTTCTGGTCCCACCTGAGATCTGGTGGGGGTGAGGGCTGGTGGGATTGAAGGGGACGAGGGAAATGGCAAGCTTTAACATTAGTATGATTGACAGGCTTACTTAGGAAATACCAGGGGACACCAGAATAAGAACACAGAACAGGAACCCCGCCTGATCTGAGACAACAGCGCTAAACCCACCCTGCTGACTTGTGCTTGTGTGACCCTGCCAGCCACTTCCTCTTTTCTGGAAGCAGCATCTTCTTCCTTGCACAGTGACCACCACCCACACCTGCGTAGACAGCTTCAGCCAAACGCGATCGGGAAAATCATCTCCAGAAAAACCATGAGGGAGACGGCCCTCAAATGGTCGTTTAGGTATGATTATAACAATGCTATATCTATCTCTGTATAGACCATGCAATACCTCTGACCAAGGCTGGGTCTCTAGCTAGCTAGGTACAGAGTTCTCTAGCCTGGGGAGGCAGCAGTCCCCAAGCCTCGGGCAGTACTCTGAGAGGACTGTGGGCACATGGCTTCAACTTCAGGAGAGCCTGCTGCGGTGAAGATCAGAGGCAAGGCCAGAGCAGAGTATCTTCCTAGTTTGTAGACAAAGTAGGAGGGCCGGGAGACCCATCACTTGCTGTGCAATCATGAGGATTCAAGCTTGGGTCCCTAGCACCTACACTAAGAAGCCAAGCTTGGCAGCATACATCTATAACCCCAGCACTTGGGTTACAGGGGACGGGAGAGAGACAGGCGTGTGTCCCAGGGCTCGGGACGTCAAGCTGAAGGGATGACTAGTTCCGTGAGAGGTCCTATCTCAAAACGTGAGCTGGACTGTCCCAAAGGAAGACATTCTGGTGTCTGACTTGGCCTCCATAAGCACCCACGCAGCTGAGAACACCTGGAGACCCACACACACCATGCGTGTGGTGGGCAGGGATCAGACAGAGGTGAGAGAGGCTCAGTCAGGAAGATAAAACTCACAGGTAAGGCAGGCCTCAGAGGACTCTTGCCTAGGGATAATTCCGGTCCTTCAGACTGCAGTTCCCTACTGGCCCTGGCATTACCACTTAGAGTCTTATTAAGTGGTTTGGCTGGCCTGGAACTTGTTTAGGAGACTCAGACTCTACCAAATGGTGGGGTTAACGCTGTGCACCATCATGCCTGGCTTACTTAAGTATCTAATCATGGCTGGGTTAATCTTTTTTGTGAGACATACAGTCATTTTAACGCTTTTTATTTTTATTTTTTTAATTTTATGGAGACTGGTTTAGTGGGCCCCCCAATCATGTACCATCAGGGCAAGAAAGGCAACTGTTTTTGGAGCCTCTTAAGTAAAAATTAGAGGAGAGGGATGGCAAGATGTCTTGGTTGGTAAAGTTGTTCTCTGACCTCTATATGTGTCCTCTGGTATACACACACAGACACACACACACACACACACGAGGGGAAATGGCTTGTAGGCACAAATAAGAGGACCTGAGTTCAGATCTGAAGGCACTGATGTAAAACTGGTTGTGGCAGCATATGCCTGTGCCTGTAATCTCAGTGCTGGGAGGCCTGAGAGGAAGATCACTGGGGTGGGGAGAAATGCTGGTTAGCCTAGTCTACCTAAACTGGTGAGCTCCAGGTTCAGTGAGAGACCAGAGAGTGACTGGATGCTTGTTGTCAACATTCCCTTCCCTTCAATCCCCAGGCAAAACCACAGGAGGCCTTTGGGGCTGGGCCCCTGCTCTGGACCCAGCTACCCCACTAAAAATCAGTGGACACCAGGAGAAATCAGGAGAGAAAGTGAACATATTTTCTAAGCAGGCCTGGTCAAAGGGCATGATAAAAAGTTCCCAGAGGCTGGAGATGTGGCTCAGTAGATAAACTCCTTGCCATGCAGGTATGAGGACTTTGGAACATCAAAATCCACTAAGAAAAGTCATAGGTCAGGCCACCCATTACCCAGCATTGGAGAGATGGATGAAGGAGATCCCCGAGGTAGGCTGGCCAGCTAAATCAGCTAATCCGTGAGCTCTGGGTTCAACTGAGACTGTCTTAACAGATGAAGACGAGAGATCAATGAGGATCCCTGATGCCTACGTAAGGCTTCCACACACACTGTGCACACAAGCAAGCATATACAAGTTTCACACTCACACAAAACTAACAAGGTTCTCTCTTTGCCTTAATCTTAAAAGAAAAGTAACCCAAAGGGGATCATTTCAAAGGCAGACTCAGTTACATGACACTTTCCCTGTTAGCCCTGAGGGGACAGAGCAAACCAGGATCCGATCCCAAATGAGTTCAGGTGACTCTCACAATACTTATAAATGACTGGGGACTGGTCTCAGAGGCAGGGGGCCGACCTTGCCAGAGCAAAGTCCTCTGCTGACAACCCAAGAAACAACAGCCCCAACGTGTCCTAAATCTACTTACAAGAGGTAGACGAAGCTGCGAGAAACCGGAGAAAGGGGGAGTAAATTGGGTAACAGCTTCGGGAAAACCCACTATTTTTACATTTCTGAATGAATACTGAATGAAATCTTGACTCAGATTTCAATGCAGAGATGGCAGGCACTCGCCTTCATGCCTTATTTACATATAAATCCCAGAACTACTAACCTAACCAGTTCAGTAGTCATAAGCTCCTCCCTCAATAGACTGCCCTCCCTATCCTGTAACTCCTCTAGTTAGTACAATCCTGCTCCTCTCATCTATAGATAAGGATGGCCTTGAACAGCTCTACAAAGCCGAGCAAGGGGGTCTTAGTGAGGTAAGGGATTTTTCCCTAATAGTTTATTACAAAAATCTTCAAACTTAGGTAACTTTACAGGTCAGTACAATCTGGTAAGTCTGATAATTACACTCTTCTTTTTCCTTCCTCCCTCCCAATTTATTTTACTTTTTGAAACAGGGTCTCACACTGTAGCTTCTGGGTGGCTTCAGATTCATGGTGGTCCTCCCACCCTAGCCTCCTAAATGCTTAGATCACAGACAAGCAACCATGCCCAGATAGATGGGGTCTATCTACTATATAGTCCTGGTTGGCCCCACATTCTCTGCAGTGCTAGAATTAAAGGCGTATGACGCCTCACTGGCTTCTTTAAAAAACAATTATCTTTTGACAATTTCATCATGTATATAACACATTTTGCCATCTTCATTCCTCTCTAATCCCTGAATTTCTTCTTCCCACTTCCTCCCACTGTTTCCACGCATTTTTCTGTGACCTACTAGGCACAAGCACAATTAGTTTAATCGGGAGGGGTGGCTTGTATGAGTAAGGGTGTGGCCCACCGAGACCAGTGGCTACACCATGAGGAATATGACCCCCTCCCAAAACAGGTTCATCAGAGCGGGGCGGGGGGAGGCTTCATGGCCCTCCCACCCATGCTGGAATGTCGGGAGCGCAGGCTTGAGCTGAGTTCATGGTGCAGGGACCACGCCACGTTCAGAAGACGGTGTTTCACATTGCTCCTCTCCACCCTCTAGCTCCTAGATGTTTTCAGCCCCTCCCTGTTCCCGGTTTCTTTTTATTTCTGTGTTGTTTGTCATTATGCATTAGAGACTGAACACCCCAAATCTGAAGACCGGGCATGCTTCAAAGTCTGAAACAGTATTGACATGACACCACACATCTGACTCAATGTTAAAAATACAGCATTCAATTACCTCCGTATTACATGTACACAGAGGGTAATATTTGCCCTCGGACCCATGGCCAACATACTTCATTAATGTTATCATTTATTTATTAATAAAATCAGAAAAAGATCTCCCACAAAATTCAATATCCCAGGCATTTGGATAGAAGATCCTCAACCTGTAAGTAAACAGCCGAGTCAATGTCACAATTGCAGGATGAGGTGTTGGAGAGCAAAGGCCTCAGAGAGAAAAGGCATTACAAGATCTGCCTTCCTTTGTCCTTTGTGAGAACACAGCTTGGGCCAGTCAGAAAACTGCTTGGCATGCAAGCAGAGGCCTTGAGTGTGATCCCTAGAAATCATATAGAAAGCCTGGCATGCAGGCTGCCATGAGGGCTCAGTGAGTACACACACTTCTGCCAAACCTGACCTCCTGGGCTTGATCCCCAGAACCCACATGGCGGAAGGAGAGAACCGACTCTCGCAATGGTCCACTGACGTCCACGGTGCACTGTGGCGTGCCTGCATGCACTTCCCAACATGTATGTTATGTTAAAAAGGCTGGGGCCCAGAGCCAGGGATACAGAAACAGGTAAACCTCTGAGGTGTGATGGACAGCCAGTCTAGTCTGCTTGGTGAGTTCCACTCCAGTGAGAGACCCCATCCCCCTGTCTAAAAAACCCAAGGTGGACAACACCTTAAGAATCATACCTGAGCTTGACTTCTGGCTTCTACATGCAGTATACATGTGTACCCATACACATATGAACATGAGAAATCAATCTCTCTCTCTCCCTCCATCTCTCTCTCTCAGCAGTTGAGTGTCCAGTCTTGCAGAGAATCTAGGTTTGGTTCACAGCACCCACCGGGCAGCTCAGAACCACCTGCAACTTCAGTTCCAGGGGATCTGACTTCCTCTTCTGGCCTCTGGAGGCTCCTGCCTGCATGTGGTGTACATAGCTCACAGAGGCACACACACAGACATATATATGCATAGCTTACAGAGGCACACACACATATATGCATAGCTCACAGAAGCACACACACGTATACACAGCTCACAGGCACACACACATATATGGACAGCTCACAGAGGCACACACATATGCACAGCTCACAGTGGCACACACACATACACAAATAGATTAATAATTAATAACCTTTAAGACACCTGACTCAAGTTCAAAAGGTCCCATATACTCAGGACACTGGGGAAGGGGTCTCCTTCCCCAGACCTGTTCTGACTACTGTCACCACCCCAGGCTCATGGGGCGTCAGAGAGCTGGACAGTGCCTCTTTGTGAGAGACAAGCAGACCTTGCCCTAGGTCCCTGATAGGGAAGAGAACACTGTGGAGGTTGCCAAAGCTGGGGAGTCCCTGACACAGAGTACCTTGGCTAGCATCCTGCCACTGGCTCCCCAGGTGCCAGCTGCTTCCTACCCCACAGTGGCTTTGTGTGTCCCCGCTCCTGGGTTCCTGCTAGGACTTTAGAAAAATGAAGTGTGATTTTGGCTTCAAGTCCCACCGTGGGGCAGAGGCCATGTGGGGTTGGCTGCCTTCTCCTTTTTCCAGGAACAGAATGCCTGTGGGCAAGGCTTCTTGAGAATGTAAGACTGTGTGGCCTCCCCTCCCAGAGGGCACAGCTGCAGGCTGAGGGGTAAAGGATCAAGTGGATGGCCCAGATCATGGAGACACAAGAGGGTGCCTAGCAAGCAAACAGGTTCCCAGGGGCTTGCCCCTCATCACCTTGCCCCTGACCCTGTATGCAGGGCCAACTAGCCTACTTGGTACCTGTGGAACCCCCCCCCCCCAGCCCATCGTCTGAGCTGCTGTTAGCAGCCGGGGAGGGGTATGTATGTTTTTCTCTCCAAATGCAGCACAGAAAATGCTGGTCTAAGGCCACCCCTCTGCTAATACCTAAAGAAAAGCAGGGGTGATTTCTGTTGAGTCACCGAGTCTGCTTCCAAAAATACCTTGGTTCAGGCCCAGGGTTCATGATGTCAGGGGTCAGGTGCAGACACAGGAGCAGGCAGACCCTGCTCACAGCCTTCTTAGGAAGGCTGTTCTACTGATCCCTCTCTTGAACCCACTTGGCCCTCGAGACACCCAGAGCAGCTAGTGCCCACAGCTACCAGCTCGTGGGGAACACAGAATGGAATCCTATCCTGGGCGAGGATGAGGGCGGCTGAGCCCTAGATGGGCCTCTTTGGTGACCTATGCAATCTTCTGATGCAGCCAGCTGGAGAAACGGGAAAGGAATACCCAGGGATGTGAGTGGCTAGTCCAACATAAATCACACGGACACTTCAACAGCCCCAGCCTAAGCTGAATTCTTATAGATAGCAAAAAAGGCAACGCAGATCTAAAGAGCTTCGCTTGTGTGGATGCTCAAGATGACAGCAACTGCGGAGGAAGCAGCTCAGGAAGTATTTGTTTGTTTTTTTTTTTTTTTTTGGTTTTTCGAGACAGGGTTTCTCTGTGGCTTTGGAGCCTGTCCTGGAACTAGCTCTGTAGACCAGGCTGGTCTCGAACTCACAGAGATCCACCTGCCTCTGCCTCCCAAGTGCTGGGATTAAAGGCGTGCGCCACCATCGCCCGGCTCAGGAGGTATTTGTAACTCAGTATGGCTATGTGACTAAGCCTGGCCATCAGGATGTCCCCAGAGACACTCTTCCTTGTCTTCTTTTCTTCCTGCTGGCTGGAGTGTAGCTGTGACTCCAAGTGTCTGCAGGCACCCTGGACCCTAAGCAGAAGCTCCATTCCAGACAGAGGAAGAGCCTGGGTCTCTGGTGTTCCCACAGCTGTACTCTTACTGTGCCAGCCTGGGTCTGTATCCTTTTAAAGGGAGGGACATAAACTTTTACCCTGTTTGGGTCTCTGAACTTGGTGTATTTATTTCCTCAGGGCCGAACCTGGTGTATTTCCTCAGGGCCGACACACTGAGGACCTTACACAATGTGAGGGTAAGCTGGATGCTGGGCTACAGGGCCCGGGGTATCAGAGTTGCAGCAATAATAACATAATTACGTTAGTGACCCAGAGGCCAGCTAAATGTGCCCGCCTGGAATGAGCGCCTGGACAACTCGCTGACAGCTGTCCACATCACAGCCCAGGTGGCAGTGCTTGTAACTCAACTCCGAGCAACAAACAAATCCATCACAGGTCAGTTCTGCTAAGGTCCGTTAGCTGTAAGCCAGAGAGGGCCACGTTTACGTCAGCTTCGCAAGGAAAATGCAGCATCCCAGTGAGATACAGAAACTGGCACTGTCCTAGGGGCCAGGGCACACACCCTAGTCACTTCTGGCCATGTGTGGATTCTTGGACAGGTCCCTCCAACCCCCATCACACATCCTTCTCACTGTAGAGTCCAAGCTGAGGACAGGAGTCCTAACAGCGTCTCTGCTAGGAAGAGAAGAGGCTAGATGTTTGGGAGACATGGACACAGGGGGGCGGTGTTGACCCTCCCAGTGCCCTGTGTCCCTGGAAAGGCAGATAGAGTGGGGAGGATGGGGGAAAGGGCTGCTATGAAACCCACTCACTGACACTGTCCTGCCCCTAAGTCTAGCTGCCAGGCAGGGACCACAAATCCAGGGAGGAGGCCTGAGTCATCCCAGAATGCAGCAGCCACTGCTCAGCAAGGCAGGCAGGTGTGTGAACACAAAGGCCCCAGCCCAACAGTCTCGGTGTCCAGGGGCATTTCAAACATAGAGAGGGGAACTCCTGATTTTGTGTGTGTGTGTGTGTGTGTGTGTGTGTGTGTGTGTGTGTGTGTGTGTGTGTGTGTATGAAAACCTAGCTATTATTTTTAAACCCAGGGCATGACTCCAAGCCTTGAGCTTTCAGATCCTGGGCAGGGCACCTTCTGGGCCCACATTTTTTGCCTATAAAATGGGGACACGGTCCTCCCAGCTGCCTCTTACACAGTCATGGGGCAAAGCTAAGAATGTCCTGGTGCCTCTTGGTGACCGCGATCAGGGCTGTCAGATACACTGGCATCTGTTGGTGGCGTGGGCAACTGCAGGCCTGCCATTGGCACCCTAACAGCTCGGGCCTGGAGGGGAAAGGCCCTGGTGTTTCTCTGACCCTTAAGTTCAGCAGCACTATGCCTCTGCATCTCTACCGGGCAGTCCCTACAGTGACAGAGCAGTCACAGATAACCCCAGATATGGGTCCTGGTGGGTTACTGTGCAATGACACCACTGGAAGCTTTGCTCTAAGCTCAGAAGCACAAGTCCCCCCTCCCCTGGCCCAGGCCTCTAGAGTGAAGTAGTGGCTTTCAGGGGCCACATTCACACGCAATACTGTACAAGGGCTGCCAGTGGGACCTTCTGGGCTTTACTCCTGTGATCAGCCAGCAGGCTGCATCTATGCTGGGGTGCAGAGGATAATGTCTGTGCCGAGGCCTTCATCCTTCTTGATAAAGTCTTGGGATCCCTAGGCTGCTCCCCAGGCTCACTCAGAGGCAAGGTCTACTGCAGATGTTCCTCCTAGGGTTGCAGGAAACTTACATATGGAAAGGGCAAAAACAGACCCTGTGGGCAAGAACTTCTCTTTCTAGGCTGATAATAGGCAGGCCAGGGAGGCTCCTTACTTACAGAAAACCTGGCCTGAATAAAGCTGGACATGGGCAGGGATCTGCCCCATCCCCGCCCCCGAGACAGCCTTGCAACCTCATTCTGAGTCCACTTGTCTCTCTCAGCCAGGTCCATAGCCATCCTTCCTGCTCAACCTTGGCCTCACTGCCAAGAGGCAGGCTGCTTGTCCTGGGCCTTCTTCCAGATTTCTATGGCTATGCCTGCAGTTGGGTGTTCCGAGGATTCAGGGGTCCATGGCTCTGGCATGCTTTGGGCCCTGTGCCCAGGGCCACCAACACTGATCCTCAACCTCCATCTCCAGGGCTACCCATCTGTCCCAGTCACACTTGGCACTAGGTCTCTGCCATCACATCTTGCATACCACAGGTGCTCACCCAGCCTGTGCACTGCGCTCTCCTCTTCTTTTTAAGGCCTGGATATATGTCAGTGCCTATACCTTCTCCTTTAACTCAGAGTCCTGAGAGGCTGTGACTTTCCAGGATGTTAAGTGGACAGCAAGGCTAGACCCTTCTCTCAGTCCAGCAAATTTAAGTACAGCCCTTCTGGCCATTGCTGCTCTGGCTAAGTGGGCTCTTGCCCTGGGCCTTAGATCATTTGCATCAGCAAACCCATCTCTGGTCTCCAGGAGACACAGCATCCCCCAAGACATGCACCGACAGAGTACCCACTGCTTGCTCCGGTCAGTCCACTTGGCAGCCTCAGCACCTGGGCCCCTCTCCTGAGGACACAGGCTCCAGACGGCCGAGGATGCTCGTCTGAACTGGGCGCCCACTGTCTTCACACACAGATGTGTGTGGTAGGCACTGTATGGCTACCATGCAGCATAGGGGGGTAGTCTGTCAAAGGTCCTACCTAGGCACGCAGGCTGCCGAGGCTGGGGTCAGTGCAGCGCCTTTAGAGAGAACTAGTTTTCTATGCTTCTCTCTCTTGTGTGTATACAGGAGTGTGCCCATGTATGCATGCCATAACACATATGTGGGGGTCAGAGGACAACCTCAGGTATAGGTTCTTGCCTTTAATTCTGTCTTTCTTATCATTCTCTGATATGTACGTCAAGCTAGCTGGTCTGCCATCTCTATTTCTTTGCCAGAGTGTGTGATGTGGGCAGTTTGAATGTAAGTGGCCTCCATAATCCCAAAAGAAGAGGCACTATTAGGAGGCGTGGCTTTGTTGGAGTGGGTGTGGTCTTGTTGGACAAAGTGTGTCATTGTGGGGTGGGATTTGAGGTTTCCTCTGCTCAGGATTCCACCCAGTGTCTCAGCTGACATCCTGCTGCCTGCAGGATGGAGGACTCTGGGCTACTCCTCCAGCATGCCACCATGCTTCCCGCCAGGGTCATGTGTCTCTTCACAGCAATAGGAAGCCTGAGACAGAACGCCAGGATCACAGATGTTCACGCTACACGTCTGGCTTTTGTGGGGACTAAGACTCAGGACCTCATGCTTACATGGTAAGATTTTACACAATGAGCTATCTCCAGCTCTCTCTCTCCTTTAATGTTACACATTACTTGCAGCAGCTGTGATCTTGGAAGTTTTGCTGTGAACTTGTGACAGGTTCTGGGGTGAGGCTAACCCTGTTTCCTGGAGCCAGGGTAATATGTGACCCAAAGTTATCTGGGGCTCCATCCCTCTTTACTGTAGCCCTTGGCCTGTTTATTTGATGAGTGTCCATCCCCATTGCCCTTGACCATGGTGTAGAGGGCAGGAAGACCAAGACAGACCTAAGGTGACTTCTCCAGCCTGCCCTTGGTCTGCAGACCCAGTGGGGCCCAACAAGACCACAACACATAGATCTGCCTTCTCCTGTGCCAAGCACCTCTGTGCTGAGTCCTCCCCTCAGCTGGAATCATAACCGAGCTGCTTACCAGGTAGGCTTATGGGTGGTAGGCTGGGTAGAGGATGATGCTGCCTTAGCACCCAGTGTGCTGCCTGTCCTGTGCTCTCTTTGGACCAGAGGTCAGATCCTGGCTGGTGGAAGTTGTCAGAAGAAAAGGATGTCCAGGTGAAGCATGGGTGTTTTTTTTTTTTCCTGGTTTGTGTGTGTGTGTAGGATGTAGGGGAGGGTCAGTCAGCCTGTGGAGAGTGACTACCAGGCTGAGGGACTATATAACCAGACACTGCAGACCTGTAAACCAGCAGAGCCCCTCCACATCAACCTGCCTCACCTCTGCCCACCTCAGGTATGATGCTTAAGAAAGTCAGCTTGGTGGGTTGCAGAGTCACCAAAGAGACAGGCCGGCAGCCGTGACAGTGAAGCATCTCCTAGACTGGGCTGAGGTGAGAAGACTTGCCGTACACGGGGGCAGAGGCATCCTGAGGGCTGCAGCAGACTGAACGAAAGGAGGACGGGCGATGAACACCAGCCCTTATCTCTCTGCAGCTGCAATGTGACCAGCTGCCTGCCTCGTGTTCCTGCCACTTGTCCTCCTTGCCATGCTGGAGTCAAGGGAACCAAAGCAACCTCCTTCCTGAAGTTGCTTTAATCTTATCATTCTCTGCTATGAAGCTAGCTGGCCTGACAAGTCTATTTCTCTGTCATTGTGTGGTAGTCTGAATGTACTTAGTTCCCATAATTCCAAAGGGAGTGGCGCTAGTAGGAGGTGTGGCCTTGTTGGAGGCCACAGATAGTTTTTGTCAAGTATTTTGTTGCAGCAACGAGGAAAGGAACTAACAAATCCTGTCCACGGCAGTCGCCCTGGCCTGATGGGCACTGGCTGGCCTCTCTCTGCAGGGTGAATTGGGGAGTATGGGGGTATGGGGGTACGGGGGTATGCGTACTCATTCCTGCTCTAGCACTCAAGACTGTTTACCTTCACCCCGCCCCAATCCCCGTACTTCTGGCCTGGGCAGCAGAACAAGATGTCCCAGGGCTAAACTAACAGGAAGGACCTCACTTGGCTAGCTGTTGTCCTACATGGCTTGGGTTGGGGAGAAGAGGACGAAATGGGACACTTAGTCCCCAGGTCTCAGCACTTACATTTGTTAAACAGACTGACAGAAGATACATACTTCTAAGCCCACAAAGACTTGATGGAATGCTATCTATTAAAGAACACTATACTGGGATGGGGGTGGGAGTGGGGGATGAGTTCAATCCCCAGAACCCATGGACAAAGCTGGGAGGTGGAGACATCCGAGCTGTCGAAGCTCACTGGCCAGCTAGCTAAGTCTACCCTGTGAAGCACGGGTGTGGCTGAGTCCAGGGGCATGAGGCTTCACCCAGCCTCAGGGAGCATTACCCTCTCAGCTCTGGTTTGTTGATCCCTCTCCTACTTCATGGGATTCATGGAACATCTCCTGGATGCACGAAGGGAGAGGGCCCTGTCATGAGCAAAATGGAGTCTCTCATTCTTGTTTCAAAATATCAAACTTTAAAAAAAAAAAAAACACTGAGAAAGTGCAGTGTTCCTCGGTTAGCTGTGGGATCTTGATGGTTGCCCTTCTGCTGGCAACACCCAGTGGCTCAGTGGGAGTGTAAAAAATCTTTGCTCATTTTATAAATGAGGTTGGCTGCTTCACCAAGAGGCCTTCCTGCCAAAGAGCTGCACCCACAGAGAAACTGAGCTATTGTGCGGGTATCTGGGGGACAGCATGAGGGTCCCCCAAAGTCTCTCTTCTCTCTAGAGTAAGGCAGGCAACTTACCAGAAGTAGTGGCCTACTCTGGGAGAAGTTCAAGCTATTTCAAAGTACCTAAGCCATGCAGATCCCATGAAGACCAGACAAGGCCCAGCAAGCTCAGGGTGGCCTCCTGGCGCAGCTTGTGTGCTGACTGGGCAAGCCAAGGCACAGGTGAGGCCCCTTCTCCTTGATATATTTCCTAGTTACCTGTTCCAGTGCCAACCCTGCGTGATGACACCCATGGCAACTACAGGGCAACCTAGGGAACTGGGCGGGGCTAGGAGACGAGGCCCAGGATGGTTTTAAGGAGGCTGGAGGCTGGGTCAGTATGGCTAGTAGGGACTCAGGGGAGGCTCTGTGTAAGCCCCACCCAGGGAGGGGCTATAGGAGGAGGCCCTTTCAATGCCTTCAAGCAGCACAGCCCACTGAACCAGGCCTATAAGCTATCAGCTCTCTAGAAAAGAGGAGACAAGTGACTGGATTTAGGGTTCTCATTGTGCCCTGCCAGTTTGGCTGCAGGATTTTTCTGCAGACATCCTAAGCAGTGATCTACTTGGAGCCTTCTGCATACAGGGAGGGCCTTGTCTTGGCATCCATCTGAGTCATCTAGGCAGGGCTCCAGTGAGAGGAGAGGCTGCCTGGGGGCCGCGTGCCAGGGAAGAGGGGAGAAGGGGTTGCCTGTTGTAACTCATTCATATTTCACGCCCACCTGCCTGGTACTCTCTGGCTTTACTGCTGGGCAGGCAAGACGTCACTTCTGCCTGAACCCATGAATGCACTCCCACTCTGGGGTCAAGAGAAGGGGACAGACAGTGCTCCTCTGCTGGGTGTGTGCAGGGAGGAGGTGGCATGGACCTGCTCCAGATCTGGGGACCAGGGGAGCAAGGGCAACTCAACTCTTCCAGCCTCCTTGCTCCTGTGGGCGCAGGTGGTCAGAACTCCAGACCTCCTCACATCCCCACCGTCTGGAACTGGCTTCTACCCTCCTCCTCCACCATGAGTACCAGGCCAGAGAGGAGAAATAGAGGCCTGGAAGGAGGGTATCGCTGGGCTCTGCCAATGTGTGCAGTACGAATGCTGGGGCACCCACCCTCCCATAGCCAGTCTCTACCTGCTTCTGCCACTAACCAGGTAGCACCCACCTCTGGTTATCTGTGCCAGGCACGTATGCTACACACAGTCATAAGCACAAAAAACCACCATGCAGTATGCCCCACCTTGATGGAAACCATCCCTGCCAGGACTGGAAGTGCACAGGGCCTACGAGCCAGAGTCAATGACACGCTGTTCCTAGAGACCACAAGGCAGCCGTGAGGGCACAGCTTACGCTGGGGCCTTTGTCTAGTGTTCTGGGTAGATTTTTCTTTGCTTTCCTCATAGTTTTCCAATCTTTTTTATAACCAAAGAAACACAGCAATGCGTAACATCTAACAGAAAGGTGTCCTCTGATTCACAGGTGCACCACAGATACTATGTTCAAAGCTGGAAGGCTACTTTGTGTCTTTACTTTTGGAGGTGGGGGGGTCCACCCTCCAGGCTCACCTTGCTGAACTTAAAGATGGTGGCTGGCTCTTTCCCACAATGCTAAGCAACACCCTACCAGTAGTTCTCTCAGAGCCCCCGCAAACAGTCCTCTCAAAAGGAGGCCACCGCCTCCACCCCATACCTCCACCCACCCCGGAGATCAGAACCTTGACAGCCGGTCCACAGAGAACTACTGTGTGACCAAACTAGCCAGCTGTTGGTCAGCCTGTGGCCCTGCTGACCCAGCTTCGTTCACAAGGGAAGGAGCTGACACCTTTGCTGGACACAATGGGAAAGCTGTCACCTGTAATGACCTGGGTTCCGAGGACTACAGGTTGTTCTAGTGTCAGGAACCCTCCCCCACCTGCCTGGCTACTTCAGCTTCTCCACAGGTGCTTGCTGGCTCTGCTCCTGGTCAATATTAGAGCCCCCCTCCCCCGGATTGGTAAACTGAGGCTCCCAGAGACAAGGGACGTCACGGGTCACATGTGCGCTATCACTGAGTCTACTCAAGGCACCCGGCAGGAACCAGGTGTGCCATAGCCAACACTGGAATTCAGGTCTCCCACTTGCCAAGGGCTCTGATATTGAGTAGCCGTGTGGCTGGAACAAGGTCCCCACGGAACACCCCTGACTTGTTTCTTCCTTGTGAAACGTAGACACCGCATCTCCTGAGGTTCACAACATGGCAGCTAGCAGGAGGAGTGACCCGGGCAGGCTCAGCCCAGCCCAGCATGAGAGGAAGGAGAAGCAGCTGAAACGCACTTGCCTGTTCTCACCCATCACCCATTGAGGCAGAGGTGCCAGGACATGCAAGACAAAGAGAGAAACCATTTGTCAAATATGTTGTAGAAAGTGTCTAGATGTAAGATCACAGACTGCCCTATAATCTCAAAAATGAAGTCAGAACTGGGCCGCGCAGGTGGCTTAGTCAGTAAAGGACTTGTCTTGCATGAGATTGTGAGTCCCATCCCTAGAACTCACGTTAAAAGGCCAGGTATGAGGCTCAGTGGCGAGAACATTTACTCTGTAAGCCTTAGGACCAGAGTCTGACCCCCTAGCACCATGTAACAGTACTGAGCGGCGGGGACAGGCAGATCCTGAGGGTTTGCTGGTTAGCCAACTTAGGACTAAACTGTGAACATCTGCTCCGTGAGAGACCCTGTAGTCAATAAAGTGAAGCTACTAATGCCCTGCTCTGGCCTCCACATATGTGTGAGCGCTCCTGCATACTGTGTGTGCACATGCACACACTGCATGATGACAAGAACACAAACACATGTGCACAGCATGGTGGCACACATTTATGATCTCAGCACTGGGGATATAAAGACAAGTGGATCCCTAGGGAGTTCTGGCCAGCTAGACTAGCCTATCTGATGAGTTCGAGACTCCATCTCAAAATCAAGGTGGACAGTGCCTGAGGAATAACACGGGAGGTTGTCTTCTGGTCTCCACACACAAATGTGCAATCGCATATATACATGCATACCCCCATCCCGACACACAAAGTAACTGAGGATAACCCTACAAATGCTGGGTGTGGTGATGCTTAGCAGAAGAATCACTAGTTTGAGGCCAACCTAGACTAATATAGAGGGAAGAATCTACTTCAGAAAAAAATTTTCTAAATGTCTAACAACAACATATACCAAAGAAGAGCTACAGCTTACTCTTACCTAAAGCAACTACACACATATGCAGTCATGTGCGCACACACACGTAAGTGTACATGTATCTACAAGTCCATGTGTGTATTTAGAAATTTATATTCATTCATATATGAGCACAAATAAAATATTGACAGTCAAGTGAAAGACCATCTCAGCTCATTATTTCAACTGTTTGAAGATCTGATTTTGTGTGTGTGTGTGTGTGTGTACAGGGATCCTCCTCAATCACTCTCTACCTTATCCTTTTGAGACAGAGTCTTTCACTGAGTCTGGAGCTTACCAATGTGGCTAGACTAACTGGCGAGTATGCCCCAGGGATCCTTCTGCCTCTGCGTTCCCTATGCTGAGGGCAGGAACTCACTCATGTTGGGTGGTAAGTACTTTACCCATTAAGCCATCTTCTCAGCTCTGATTTGGTACTTTCAAAATAAAGTGTGTGTGGGTGGGGAAATTCTTACAAAAATGCCAATTTATTTCTACCAAAACTTAAAGCAATAGATTATCCAATAGTGGAGTGGTGGTGGTACACGTCTTTAATCCCAGGAGGCAGAGGCAGGCGGATCTCTGAGAGTTTGAGGTCAGCCTGGTGTACAGAGTGAATTCCAGGATAGGTTCTAAAGCTATAGAGAAGCCCTATCTTGAAAAACAATAAATAAACAAACAAACAAATAAATGCTCTCTCTTAGACAAGAAAGGAACAAGTTCCAGGACAGGCTCTAAAGTTACAGAGAAACCGTCTCAAAAAACAAACAAGCACGCAAGCAAACAAACAAATAGAGCTTTCTCCCTCTCTCCTAGACAGGAAAGGTGGAGCCAATGGATCTGCAACACTAAAGCTCAGACAAACCAAAGAGGATGGCACAGTCAATTTCATCAAACACAGATGCCAAGCATCCTGAACAAAACTCTGGCCCACTCATCATCTCCAAGAGAACATGCTGACATTGTACTGTGTGACTGGGTCTGGTCTGACAGGCAAAAGCAACTCAGGGTTGACTTTGGCGCATGGTCTGCAGGCGCAGTCCGTCAAGGTGGGGCGGGCATGGCAGTAGGAGGCGGCGGGAGTGGGAGGTGGCGGGAGTGGGAGGCAGCAAGTCAAGTCACATCCGTAGTCAGGAAGCAGCGATGAATGCTGCCGCCCAACTCCCTTTCTCCTTTCCCTCATTCTAGGACATGGGCCTATGGGACGGGGCCACCCACACTGAGGATGGCTCTTTCCCACCTCAGCCATCCTAACCTAGAAACTCCCTCACGGACACACGCAACCATTTATTCCCATAGCGATTCTAGATCAACAGCCTGACAATCAAGATTAAGTATCTCACCAGGTGTGCCCGATGATCTGCAATGAGAAAACTCCCCTGTGGTGGGCTCTGCACTCAGCGGATTATAGATATAGGCACTCAGGAGTGTTTGCTGAAATGGAATACCTCTTCAGTTTAAGCCCCCAGTAAAGCAGGCAAACAGAATTCCCACCAGGTGAGAATTCCTCAGACACAGGACCCAGGGGCACCACTGTCCAGGTGCAGACACAGCTGGTCAGCAGGAAGTCCTCGCACAGGGTGGAGAACTTCACGCCCCACAGTCCTTGCCTGGGGTCCTAGCAGTCAAGGTCGCGTCTGTGTTCAGAGACTGTGTGTCCTGGAGGTCGGAGGTGGAAGGGGGTGGGGGAGGCAGTGGCCTTCTCAGTCATCTCCTCCTTGTACTGGCCTGGCCTCCGGGGTACCAGTGAGCTCAGTAGTGCGTCAGCCAGGGCACAGTTCAGCACCCTCAGGGAGATTCTGGCTGCAGCATGAGGCCTTGGGGCCTTGGAGCCTCCAGGGACCAGTACCCTGCCTGGAGGAGGGTGGGCCTCTCCAAGAAGCCGTGCTGTATGCGCTCTGCCTATAGAGTGTTTATTCACGTATGTGTATATGTGTGCGGGCGTGTGTGTGTGTGTGTGTGTGTGTAAGAGGGCAGGTGTGGAGGTCAGTTCTCTCCTTCTACCATACGGGGCCCAGGGATCAGCTTCAGATCACCAGGTCTGCCGGCCAGCACCTTGGCCCAGTGAACGTCTCACTAACCCATGGCAGGTGTCTCAGGACACGCAATGGGCAAGCCTGGGCCTCTCCAGTCCTCGGGTGCCTTCCTTCCCTTTCTGTGGGAGGCTTCAGATAGACATGGGGGATGGGGGGCTGGCCAGCAGCTTGGCTGCGTGCCCACAGGTTCTTCTGTCTGAGAACAAACTTAATTGTCCTCCACGGTGTCCTCAGTCCTCCTCCCCTGCCCAACCTTGGCCTTAGGCCACACCTAAGCTCCTTTATCCCAGGGTAGTTGAAGGAGACAGCGCAGCCTGTAAGGCTCAAGTATCTTGGGTATCTGGAGAAGTCCGGCTTGCACTAACGAGGCTGGGGCAGTCCACAGTCGGAAAAGAGTTAACGGGGAGCAGCTAGGATTGGGAAGTGGGAGGGGGGCTGAGCAACACAATAAGGATTTAGCCCAAGGAGTGCCCCAAGCCCTCCTACTGCACTAAGACAGGCCAAGAGGATCTAGGGGATCATCCTGTCTGGTCTGGACAGGCACAGGCTTGGATGGCTTTGGCCTGCTCTGGAGGGGCTAGGTTCCTGCAGTGGCAGGAGTGCTCCAGACATTTCTGTCAGGGGCGGCACAACCGCACCCAGCAGGGTAGAGACACCCAGGTTTGAGGCTCACTCAGGAAAAAGGGCCTTCCCTTCTGGCAGCTGCAGGACTACACTTTCTGGGAGTAGCCGTCACGGTTAAAATGCCTTTAACCAGGCATTTGGGTAGGCTGCTGGGCCCTCAATGCCTTGGGGAAGCTAAAGTTTAGTGGGGAGTTTGTGGCACAGGGCTGTATCAATATGCAATGGCAGCAAAGAGGGCTTAGCCATTCTGGTGGGTATAGGGAGGGACAAGCAACAGGGGCTAGACCCCAGACACGTCATGCACAGGGCCTCTGACATGAGAGGGCTCTGGGGGGGGCAACTAGGGTGGTGTCAACTGACAGGTTCCCAGTGGAAATGAAGGCTTGACTCACCCAGAAGATTGCTGAAACAGGAGAGGGAGGGCAACCTGCAGGGAGCTGTGGCCTAGCTGTCACCTGTGCTTGTCACACTGCTCCTCCTGCGATAGGGACATGCCCATCAGCATCTACAGGGTGCTACCATGCTTCCTAAAGAGGAGGTGACAGCAGAGTAAGAGCTGAGTCCCCGGGCCATTCAGAGATGTGTGAGGCCACGGAGCGGGGCACCATGAGGCTTGTGTGGCAGAGTGTGAGGCATCCAACTGTCCACCCCATGCAAGATGACCACAGAGCCATGCCATGCTCTGGTCACATGATCCTACTGCGTCCGTCACTGGCCCTGTCTCCTTATGCTTCCTTCATGAGGTTCCTGTGGTCCTCAGATCTGTCTCACATGCATTGGGTGCCCACGGGAACATGCAGACCCTTCCACACCCCAGACTGGGTGCAGGTGGCACTGAGGTCACATGACCCTTTGTGGAAACACCACCTCAACACTGACCTTGCCAGCACTACTGAGGGGTTCTGGAAGGACGGTCCCAGCTCTGCCACTGGGACACCATTGAACCTCATGTCATTTCTCTTTTTAATTAAGTCTACGCTATTATTATGATGTGCACTTGTGTATGGGTGTGTGTGCAGGCCACGGCATGTGTACAGAGGGCAAAGCAACTGTGTGAAGTCAGTTCTCTCTCTCTCTAAGAGAGCCCTGCAAATCACCCAGGGGAACCCCTGGATCTGTAATTGCAGCCAGCCCCTTGGCTATGCACAGTCTCCATGGTTTCCCTCGAGGGCCCACCCCAGCATTGCACACACCGTATCACAGCGACATACCTCATCACACTATTTTGAAGCCAGCACAGGCCACACACGCCAGTGACCCACCCTACACCTGTCTCCATAAGGGAGTGCTGCTCGGCCATGGCCTACTTGATGGCCCCCATGCACACCAGGCAGAGCTGCTGTTTTTCTCTCTTGCTTTGTTTCTCCACTAGTCTGGCCCCATGGGGCCTGGGCGGAATGAGGCCTCAGTTAAGCCTCTGAGGTGAGGCTTGGCATGAAGCCCACTGGCTAACAATCCCAAAGCCACTCCCTAAAACTGAGAGCAAAAGGCTGGCAGAGACCGCAATGTATTCAGCAAGCAGTGGGTGGGGGTAGGGAAGCCTGGGTGGTCAGAGAAAGATCTGGGGACCAAAAACTTCCTGCAGAAGGGTCTCCAGGTGGAGAGAGAGAGAGAAAGTGAGAGAGACAGAGAGACCACGCTGGTGGGGCAATCGACGGCTCCTAAGGTCACAGTCTCTGGGTGCTTTGCATCCTGGGGCTGTGAAACAGGGAGGGCCTGGGTGCACAGGGAGCTCAGGAGTAGAAGGCAGGGCTGCAGTTAGGTGTCAAATTCCCTTCCCTGAGATACTCTTTCTGTACTGTGACCATCCCTGGCCTGAGGCTGTAAAGGAAGCAAGAACTGACTAGCCAACACAGACAAAGACACTGATAGGCAGGCAGGCAGGCAGGCAGGCAGGCAGGCAGGCAGACGTGCACGTAGGCGCAAACATAAGTGCAAGCGCTCACACACACACACGCACACGCTCACGCGTGCACACACACAAAGTTTTTTCACAAAGACGAGGAAGACAACAATGATCCCTGTAGAGGCTTGGGTATAGTACTGTGGCTACCATCCCTCCAAGGGTGCTAGGGTCCTCCTGGCTGATGGAAGTCCCCAACAGCGGAGTGTCTGCTGTGAGTGTGCAAAGGGGGCTCTGCACTGGCTCCTGAACACCCTGGAACTTGGCTGTGAGCAGTGCTGTTAGCTGGGTTAGAGACCCTGTGCGGTGTCCAGGCCAGCAGCCCAGGACTCAGAAGCCTCTACAGCCCTGCCCACCCTGCACAGGGCTCCTTGAGGCTGAGCACAGAGGTGGCCTGCCTGTGTGCAATTCTAGCCTTTGGAGAGCAATAGCTAGGCGAAGACATGAAGATGGGTTCCGGACACCAGTATTGTCTATGTACCTGACTACCGGCTTCTACGACTCCTAGCGACCAGTGAGGGGGCGGGGAAGCTCAGGGACATCAGAAATAAACACAACACCCACTTGCCAGGTCTAGTCAACATAATCCTAGAAACAGAGATCCTAGAAATAGACAAGAAGAAGAAATAAAAGACATCCAAACAGGAAAAGACAATAAAATTATGTTTGCAGAGCAACGAGTTTATATGTATATGACCCCAAACGACAGGGGAGGGGAGAGAACACTACAACTAATTAACTCGGCAGTGTTGTAGGATATAAATTCACAAATCGGTTGAATATACTAGCAATAAAGAATCTGAAAAGGAAATTAGCAAAACAGCTATATTTTCAGTGGCATTAAGGGTAAGCTCAAAGCAAGGAGGAAAAAGATTTGTATCCTGAAAACTATAGGCCTCGAATGGAAGAGATGAAACTGACATGGACAGATGTTCATGTGGATGGGTGAGAAGACCTAACCAAGAACTACAGAACTACAGTCTGTAGATGTGGGAGCCACAGTTCAATTTCCATTACCATGCCTTAGAGATCCACAAAACAAAAATGCCTCCGACCTGAGTGCCTCGTGCCCAAGGACAGGTAGTTCCTGAGATGCTGGAGGTTATTGGAGATAACAAGCCACACGTTCTCATTCTCCTAAACAAGTTTGACCCACATGCACCGGATGTGCTGGATCACATGTGGGCAAGAGGAGGCCCACAGGCTGGAAACACATCAGGATGGGTGCTGGCCAGAATGGACCCACTGGGAAATACTTAAGCTGCTGCAAAACTCGATAGGGGCCATTTCCCAGAATGAAGGTAAGGCCCTGGCCAGAGCCCATTCACCTGGCCAATTTTTATTTAAAGCTTGCTATAAATTTGGCTTTAAAGCGTGGTAATGGTCTTATTTTCGACCGGTGGGATTAACACAGATCGTTATGCCTGTCATAACCACAGAGTATTTTCCGTGTAGATAGAGCTCATCTTAAGAGTCTTATGGAAGGATCTCAAATCACCAAAGTGTGTGTCATAAAGAGCAAAATTAAAGGTCACACATTTCAAAACTTACTAGAAAACGGAAGCAATCAAAACAGTGTGGTAGCGGGCAGTGGTGGTGCATGCCATTAAACCCAGCGCTGCTCAGAAGGCAGAGGTAAGCGGATCTCTGAGTTGAAGGCCAGCCTGGTCTACAAAGTGAGTTCCAGCACAGCCAGAGCTGCTACACAGAGAAAACTTGTCTCAAAAAACCAAACAAAAACCACCACCACTAAAAACCAAACAAAACTAGTTTGGTACCAGCACAAAGAAGGACAGAGCCAAAACAGAGTAAGGAGTCCTTGAAGTAAGTAAAGCACTTAGAGTTGCATATTCATCCCCCACCCCCTTCCAGTTTAACAAAGATCAGTCTACAGGGGAAGGGATGGAGAACTAGACAGCCATAGTCTACAGAATGAGCCTGGAACCTCATCACCCCACCTGGTGGCACTGCGATCGGATCCAGGGCTAGACAAGTGCTCAGTCTGTACCCTTGAGCCCCTGGGCCCCTGTCTTCCTTCAGGTAACAGAACACGCTGAGTGATCAGTCAACTAAACGGTAGAGTTAAAAAACAAATGAACATCGGGAGAAGCTTTGAGGGTGGACTGGATGATGATTTCTTGGAAAGAAAAAGAAGACACACTGGGCTTCATTGCAATTTAAAACTCTTGTGTGTCAAAGTCATCAACCGAGTGAACAGACAACTCACAGAATAGGAGAAAATATTTGCAGATGTTGTATTTGGTAATAGATACATATCCAGATATCCATAATATGTAAAGAACTCTTACAACTTAATAAAACACCAAACGGTCCATTGAAAGATAGGTAAGGAAGTTGAAGAGCCAGTTTCCCAAAGATATACAAACGGCGAAGACGCTCACAAGATGCTCACCACGACTGAGCACAAGAGGACTGCAAATCTAAACCAGAACCAGGAAGCTGGGGAGACGGCTGGATGGCAAAGCATATGACCTAACCACAACGAGGAAGCCGGGGAGACGGCCCAATGGCAAAGCATATGACATACAAACAAGAGGACTGAGAATTAGGGCATGGTGGCGCATGCCTGTAACCCCAGCACTGGGAGTGGCAGGGTGGAGCGACAGGAGGATCTGGGGCTTGCTGGTGAGACAGTTCATTCAAATAGGAAAGCCCCAGATGCAGTGAGAAACTGTGTCTCTGAAAATGAGGTGGAGGCTGGGCCTGGCAGACGCCACTTTAATCCTACTACTCAGGAGTGGAGACAGGAAGCTCTGTGAGTTGGCGGTAGCCTGATCTCCATAGCAGGTTCTAAGCTAGCCGTGTACACACCCTGGTCTCAAGAAAGCAAAAACAACAAAACTAAACAAATAAACAGAAAGGTGAGAGGGATGGGAGGAGACCCCTGGTGCAGACACACGGCCTTCACACCTGCACACACCCATGAAAGCACAGACCGTGCTCAACGCCATCAGTGAATTAGGTACCACTTCATATGCGCCAGCATGGCTATTAGAAAACAACCAGGCCTAGTGGTATGTAGCAGTCCCAGCGGCTTTGGAAGCCAAGGCAGAGGACTGCTTGAGCCCAGAGTCTGAGGCTGTAGCCTGCAGTGAGTAACAATAGTGGGATTAGGCTATGAATAGCTATTGTACACCAGCCTGGGCGAGGGGAGACATTATCCCAAAACAAAGCAACCCAGAAAATAAGAGCTGGCAAGTGAGAGGAGAATCCTGTACATTCCTGTTAGGAACATGACGAAGCCCTGCACACAAACAGATTGACCACATGATCCAGCATTCGCCTCTTGGATCTATACCAAAGAATTGAGGAGACATTTGCACACCCATGTGGATGATGGCGTCATCCCCAAGAGAGGAAAGCAACCACATAGCTACTGACGGATGAACAAGCTAGCAGCATGAAGCATAGTCACACAGCGGAATATTATTCAGCCTTGAAGAAGGAATTTGGGGTCAGGGAGATGGCTCGGTGGATTAAGTGCTTGCCACACAGGTATGCACTGAAGATGAATTCAGATCCTCAGCAACCACATAAAGAGCTGGGCAGGCGGCAGTGTGTCTGCAATCGTGGTACTCGGGAGATGGGATCCCTGGATAAGCTGGCAAGGCAGACGAGCTAATCAGTGGCTCTGGGTTCAGTGAGAAGCCATGCCTCAGAAAATGAAGCTGAGAGTGACTGAATGAAACACTTAGGTTTTATGCAGTGAGAAATCCCGTTGTCAGTCTCTGGCTTACACATGGGTATGCATTCACACCTGCACATGCAAACATGTGAGAACATGTACAAACACACACATATGCAAAACGTTTTAAAAGGCTGGGTGGTGGTGGTACCTGCCTTTAATTCCAGCACGCAGGAGGCAGAGGCAGAGGCAGAGGCAGGCAGGTCTCTGCCAGCTCAAGGCCAGCTTCGCTACAAGAGCTAGTTCCAGGACAGACAGCTAGGATTGTTACACAGAGAAACCCTGTCTCAAAAAAAAAAAAAAAAAAAAAAAAGAAAAGAAAAAGAAAAAAAAATTACAAAGTACCAATGTCAGATAGTCCCACCAGATTAGGCTGGTTCCTTCAGAGTCAAATTGTGGTTGCTAGAGGCCAGAGAGGAGGCCCAAAGAGTTGGGGTTGGAAGAAGATGGGACCTCAGTTCAGGAAGGAGATGCTCTGGTGGGCAGTGAGAAAAGGTGGCACGCAGAGGCACAGAGACACCAAAGTGGTTGATGCAATTTTATGCTGTGTAAACAAAACCAGGTATTGCCAGAGAGAGGTGGTTACAGCCAGCCCTGGGCAAGATTTGTCTCCTGGAGCCCTCTGGGCAGCACAGGAAAGGAAGTACCCTTCTCCAGGAACTGCATTCCGGGGAACCTCAGTGACAGGAACACATGGGACCTGTGACCTGTCTATGCTAGCCCCACCTCCTACTGTCCAACATAGGGGAGATGGGGAACTACTGCAACCAGGCAGCGGCATCACAGGGTGCCCACTTATACACACACTTGCATACCTCCACTGGTTTGTTCTTGGAGACCACTCCCCAACGAGAAAGAAGGGCAGCTGATTCTGTGACTCCCCACCCAGGGTCCCATTGGTAATGACTCTGTGCCAGGGTAAAAACAGCCTGGAAGGAAGTGGCAGGCTGGCACTGGTGAAAGCACTCTGACATCATACACCGTACCCTCTTTCTCATGTCTCTGTGCTGAGAGCTGCCTTCCGACCATCCCAATAGGAGGAGCCGAAGGTGGGACCACACGCCTGTCCTCTAGGCTGCCAGGGCAGAGGCTCAGTGCCTTCTTCAGTCTCTTCCAGGTGTTGGCCCTTGTCCTTTCCAAAGGAGGGTCACAGCAAGCACTGGCTGTGAGGAGGACAGGCGTGAAAGCACAGCACACCTGTGTCACCTAGGACATAAAGTTTGCCATCCTCCTAGATGGGCGCCTCTCTCCCAGGAGGGCACAAGAGAAGAAAGGGAACCATCTTAGTCCCAGCTTTCTGACACGCAGACGTACTAGCAACAGACTTCTGCATGGCCACGGACCAGACCCTGGGCTGAGACTTCAGTCCACCTCGGCAGCGAGAGGTCACCCTTGAGACATATCCTCCCACATCCTAGTGCCAGGATGCAGAAAGGGCCCGGCCACCGAGTGGAAAATTGCTCAGCTCTTAGCGGGCACTCACGGGAAGGAATTCCAAGCAGGGGAAAATGTGTGAGTGCCAAGCGCTTGTAAGGAAAATGGGATTCTTGATCTGGAATGTCTGAGCCACCATGGGCTTCCAAGCACGAGCTGTCGTGGGTGCATGTGTGAGGACACACACACACACACATATACACACATACACACACATATACACACACATACACACACATACACACACTCATAGACATACACACACATACACACACACATAGACATACACACACATACACACACACATAGACATACACACACATACACACACACAGACACACACACATACACACATACATACACACACATACATACACACATATACACACACACACACACACACACACATACACACACAAACACACACACAGGCATGAGGGTGGCCGTGTATGTCGAGAGCAGGCTTCCTGCCCTCTCAGCCTCTGTTTTAGTCCAGGAGGCTCGCAGACTTGCACTGGGGTACGTATGGGCAGGTGAGACCTGTGTCTCAGCTGCCACAGTCCAGACTCCAGCAGGATCCCAGGGAATCACAGCTGTGTCCTCAAAGCTTGGCGAGTCTATTTCTACACTGGCTCACAGGAGCAGCTGAGTAAGGCAGCCAGGGCATGCTTCTGGCACCTCAGAGGTCCAAATGGCACGGGTCTTGGCTGGGTCTGAAAGGATAAGGGCACGTACCCACGCCCCAGGTCTAATGACCCTGACAGTAGGATCCCGAGGAGGGGCCCCCTCCCACATACACACACCCCAGTTAGTGCCTTAAAGTCAGGCCACACTGCAGAAAGACATGGGAACCACTGTGTATAATAGGGGTGGGTACAGACCCTGGGCTCTGGGGCTCTATGTTACTGCTCTTCCCTTAAGGACCTCTCATGCATGGCAAAGGAGAATACTTGCTCCTGGGACCTGCCATTCAAAGGCTAGCTGCTGGGCTGCAGGACCCAAGGTCACAAATGTTGACCAGGAGCTGAGGGTGCGGCTGGGCCCAGGCAGAGTTAGGTCTGCTTCCCTCAAGGCTAGGAAAATATGCAAACATGCCTACTTCCTCACTGAGCCTTCACCCACAATACCTCTGTCCCTCTGCGGCTCCTGAGGAATGCATGCTCCCTAGGGGTCCAAGTCCCTCTCTAGTTCAAGAAGGGCCCTGCAGAGGCGGCTGGTAACCAAGCAGAAGTTCTCCACAGTATACATTATTTCCACCCCAGCCTCTCCACCCAACCAACTCATCCTGCCTCCTCCGTCCACGGACCACCTCATAGGGAGTCACTGCTCTCCGTGTATTTCTTTAGCCTTGGAGGACAAATAGAACCAACCTCCCGACACGTGACAGCACTTAATTCCATCAGCACAGCACAGGGAAGCCACAGGCAGCCTGGGGAAGTCTGGAGAACATCTGTGTTGTGCTGACACCTGGCCTTATTATCATCCTCGCTACAGCTCGGGGTGTGCAACCCCATTCTGTGAGCGGCAGCATCCATGACGAAGAAAAGCAGCCAAAAATCGAGGGTGATATGTTTAAGTAGTAGCAAGCAGACTGGAAGGGGAGGTGCGGTTTGCAGGGACACCAGGGTCCTAGCCTCCCTCTCCTAACATACTATACTGCTCAAGGAAGGGTAGGCCTTGTTGGGCTCGGCCCTTTGAGATGTTCTGCTTCCTATGGCTGCCCACCTCTCTTCTCTTGGAGCCTGGATGCTTGAGCATCCACAGGTAATTTGGTCAGCCTTGCTGGGTGCATATTTGCAACTTGTTAACCATCAGATCAACTTCCGATTGTTCTGCAATGCCCAGATTGTCCTTTGGGGACATCAAGTAGGTACCTGGAAATAATGGCCATTTTGATTGGGCACTTGACATTGCCTCTGGTCTGGGGCACGTGTCAAAGGGTACTAAGTGATGGTTAACTTTAGGTGTCATTTGTTTGCACTAAGGACCCCCAGAGGACTGGAAAAGAATGCCTGGCATTGGAACTAAGTAACACTCGCTCCACAAGTGTGGGCAGGCACCACAAGAACAACCAAGAAGTCTGCACGCAAGGAAATGGGCACAGGTGATTTGTCGTATGTGGGCTAAGTAGGAAAAATAGGTACCTACCACAGACTGTAAAAGTGTAGTGTCCCTCAGGGGTGGCCCTGGAAACAGAGGCCTTTGGAAAGACCCCTGGGTTAGCACATCATCTGGAGACCTCAACTCTGAGTGGTTTTCCAGTCTGCAGCTGGGATATGAAGTGCCTCTGCCTCACGGGGCTGCGATGAAGAAGGCTGTGTACTGGCTGGGCCCTTGAAACACAGCAGCGCAGCAGCTGCACCCTGGTGCCCAGCTCAGTTAGAGCACCCCACACTGGGACAGCTCGGCATCTGTCTCCTCAAGGGATGGCTGCCTGCTTCCCTTCTTATGGCCAAGCACCACCACCGCCCTCCCTGCAGGGCATTGGCCCATGGCTCTGTAGTAAGCTCTCCTATTGACTTGGCAAAGTTGCTGTGATTATCACCAGGGGAGGGTCACTCACAGTTCACTCCTTCCACCTGTCTGCTGCACACTAGGAAAGAGAACAAAAGCCAAGACCACACACAGTCCCATCCTGACCAGAAAAACACATGGGGGAAGGGGTCAGGGGACACAGTGACTGACGTAGTATGGCTGAGGTTAAGGGAGGATACAGAGGATAATGAGGGTGGCTGGCAGGGCCTGGAGTCAGCGCAGGTTCAAATTCCCCCATCCCAGTTTCTCGTCTGGGAGCATGTGCCAGGTGGAGATGGTACGGTGCTCACTGTGGGTAGTATCGAGTGCAGGGAGGATGCTGCAGTGTGGGAGGAGACCCACAGCCCCAGCTGCACGTAGAGGGTCACACCCTCTACCCCTCAAGTCTTCTGGACATCTGTGAGCAATGTGAGGAACCCACAGGCAAAAGGGGGCCTGGCCTTGATGCAGACTGAGCCAGAAGAAAGACACCTGTGATGGCTATCTTGCTTGTCAACAA
>NC_022028.1:21191009-21191643 GCF_000317375.1 Microtus ochrogaster | reverse complement strand
CACCCCTAACCCCAGCACTGTAGAGGGTGGAGACGGGATCACCAGGGCTTGCTGGCTGCCAGGCTCAACAAGAGCCCCTGCCTTAGGGAGTGAGTGGAGACGGATGGATGTCTTCCTCTGGCCTCAGCAGTGTGCACGGAGACGGACGACTTCACACACACTTGCACCTACCCACCGCACACGCAATTCTTTTTAAAGCCAGATATGGTGGCTAGTAATTACACACTAGTAATCCCAGCACTGGGGAGGCGAGGCGGAGACAAGCAGATCCCTCAGGCTCTCTGGCTGGCCTAGCCTACTTATGGAGCTACAGGTGAGTGAAAGACGTATCAATTAAAAGGCAGCTAAGGCAGACAGAACCCAAGGAACAGCAGCCGAGGTTGACCTAAGGCGCACACCCACACTGCAGACTAAGCCAGAAGACCTTTCTTCCAGGATGGCTATCTCGATTGTCAATGTGATTGCATCTGGAATCAACTGAGAGACACATTTCTGGGTGGGTCTGTGAAGGCATTTCCAGGAACTGGGGAAGACGACCATCCCACCGTCCTCCAGTGACAGCTTAGATGCAGGGAGGTCGGAGGGGGAAGCGTGGCTGCTGGCTGGTCTGCCCCCTTGGTCAAGGGTACATGCA
>NC_022028.1:21178893-21190773 GCF_000317375.1 Microtus ochrogaster | reverse complement strand
ACACACACACACACACACACACACACACACACACACACACACACATTTTGCTCCTCTAAAAACTCTACTGAACACAACAATCCCAGGCTGCTGGGATGCGCTCTGGATCCTACAAGGCCAAGGGTCTGCGGTACATTCCATGGAGGACTGTCAGGTCTAAGTCTACCAGGGTCCCTTTCCAAGCCAGCTCCCTGAGAGCTGAGGATGTGAGATGAGCTTCAGACGGTCCACTGCTCCCACTTCTGCCTTCTACCCATGGGACTAAAACAGGCTGCTCCCCTACAGAAGCTGCATTTCCTGCTGGGCACAGTGCCAGCCCAGCTTCCAGGAAAGCAAAGGCACAAACCTGTCCTTACAGGACTCACCTTCCCGACGGCTGTAAATAGCATGATGGGGGAGGCAGTGAACCTTCTTGGAGCTCAGGAGGTGAGCTGGAAAGCAGCCTCGCCTGAACTTCCATGAGTAAATCCACACCTGGCACCTGGCACAGGGACAGAGGTGGCAGAGGAAGCCCCAAGCTCCTCCAGGCAGAGAAGGGCATGGCCACCAAAGTCTTCCTGTAGCCCATTCTCGCCCCACCTCTGCCTGGGCAGGGCCTGTCTTTCCCTCACAAACCTCCAGGCTCAGTCTCCCAAGGCGACTGAGCAGGTAAACACTCGTCCACCAGGCCTGGCCGCTGGAGCTCGATTCCTGGAACCCTCAGGGTGGACGGAGGGACCCACTTCTGCAAGTTGTCTCCCTTCACATTCGGCACATAATTGGGTTAAAAATTAATCGAGAGGTTAGAGATGGCTCAGCAGCTCAGAGCCTTTGCTGCTCTTGCAGAGGACCTGGGTTTGGTTCCTAGCACCCACATTGGGCAGTTCACAGCCACCTCTGTAACTCCAGATCCAGGGGAATCCAAGGTCTCCCCCTGGCCTCCAAAGCAACTCACACATACACTCCCACAAAAACAGACGTCATCTACATAAACAAAAACAACATAAAAATAAATCTTAAACAATTATACTTTAAAAGGCCTCTAGGTACTAGGGAGCCCATCTGCTTATCCCACCCCCCTGATTCTGATCTCTGGGGATCCACCATGCCACAGTTAATGAAACTACACAACCATTCATTTAGTCAGGCTATGTGGGAACCTCCACCCAGGTCCTTCACATTATCCCAGGCCTCTGACAGGCCTACCGTGACCAGCTACATTTACCCCCCCCACCCCCCGCCAATGCAGACAGGCAGCACGGTAGGTCCAAGACCCTGGCATGAGCCAGACTCCTAGATCCCCTGGTGGGAGGCCCCCTCCTGCCTGTCACTAAAGAGGTAGGAGAGGGATAGAGGGGTCTTTGGAACCATAGGCATTTGGCTCTGCCATGGGTGACCTTATGTGACAATTTATTCATGCTCTGTCCTCAGTTTCCTGTCTGCAGAACGGGGTCCCTAATGATGGGGACTGAATGAGTGAGGGATGTAGTGGGTCAGTTACCATCTGCCCTGGCAAAGCATGCCTTGGCATCTGCCCTGGCAAAGCCTGCCTTGGCTCCCCTACAGTTCATTCTTTGGTACCTTCCCCTAGTCTTCCATTTCCAGTAGAGCTGTGACAAAGCGTTCCTTAAGGCCTCGGACTCAAGAAGGCTCATATTATCCCCTACACCCCCAATTTCCCTGCTTCAAAGGACACTCACCTCGTTTCTCACCATGGTGACATAAACACCAAAACTCAGTCGTCTCCAGTCTTTATTTCCCAAGGACACCAAAGCTCCAGAGAGGTAAATATTTACATGGGAATTTTAGTGCCGACTTGGAGGGAGCTGCTCTCCTTTGCTGCCCGTGAGCTAGAAGCAACTGTCTACATCTGTCCCCTGGGCTGTGCAAGCCCCGGAGTGTTCTAATTCTCAGTCAGAAAGAGACTCAGGGGGGATGCGCTGGTGGGGTGAGGAGGCATCAGGGGCTGAGGCTGAGTGTGTAAGGGTATCCGTGATAAGCTCCTCCCCTGGGAGGGCAGAGCTAGGAGCTCGTCCACAGAACAGCATCATGCGGAGGACAGCCCTGGGTGTGGCTGCAGCAGATGGTGCTGACTGTGGATGGGGAGGGGATTGGGGCCAGGTACCAGCTGCAGACAAGTGGTGTCCAAGGTCCTGGTCAGGCTGCAAGTAACAGGGATGGGTCTTTGGGGCCCACTTTCCTGTGCACAGAGATGGAGCCTGGGTATTTTCCAAGCAGCAGCCTCCAGGCTCTGGTTTTAGCTGTAAGGCTCTTTCTTCCAACTGTCTGAGACCCTGCTAATGCGGCCTACAGCACTTGCCTTCCTGGGCTCAGCTTGTGTACCCTGGCCCTAGTGGGCACCTCTGAAGGTAGACTGGAGTGTCCACTGGAGTGTCCACATTGGTGGGAGGACAGTAATAAGACAGTCATCTGTCCACTCCCTTGGCTATCCCTAGGCCTATGGTGGAAACTGCCTCTATCAGCAAGGTCCCAGAGGGGTCAGAGGGAGGTCAGCAGGCATATCCACTCCATGTGTACACATGGTCCCATTGACAGGACAGAGGGTGCTCGAGCCATCTTGGTTCTATCCATTGCAGTGCCCAAGTAAGCCAAGAGCCTAGAGCCACATTAAAGGTGGATGGGCATGCTACAGGTGACATCTGCTGGGCATATCACTCATGGAACTTGGCCTTAAGACACAGAGAGGCCCCTACCAGCCACCAGGGAGAGAATAAACAACCCTATAGAGGAAAACCAAGGCCAAATACACAAACAGATAACAGTAGAGAAAACCTCAGCAGACAACACACAGGAGAGATTACCCAGTTACCCAGCGGAGGAGGCAGGCAGATGGGCACCCAGGCCACTGGGACTTATTTCATGGCAGCTAAACTACATGCCTAAGTCTGCAGGGCCTGCTGTGCTGAGATGGACCACCCTGTCTTACTAGACAAGGTGTACAGGACCACAGACATGTGCAGTTTTAATAACCCGGACAGTGGCAGGCAACATGAAATGAAGCTTCCTCCAGGCTGCTCGCAGAACAAAGCAGAGAAAACAGGAGCTGGGTCTAGACAGCCATGGGGCTGATTTGGGAGGTGGGTAGATTATATATGCATGTCATGGACCAGCAAGAATACACCTCAGAGACAGGCTGAGCACAGACACAGACTGCAGGCTGGGGGAGGCCAAGCACAGTTGGATACAGAGCCTAGCAAGTTTGCAACATTGGAACAGCTCCGTGTTTGGTTTAGCGGAGAGGTAGCCTCTAATAAATGGAAGATAGGAGCCGAGCAGTGGTGTCCGGGGAAGCAGAGGCAGGCCTCTATGAGCTCGAGGACAGCCTGGTCTACAAAGAGTTCCAGGACAGGATCCAAAAGCTACACAGAGAAACCCTGTCTTGAAAAACAAAACAAAACAACAACAAAAAGGAAGATAGGAGAATCATGAAATAGCAGACAGCAGGGTGGGGCAGATAGGGAGAGACTCCACCTTGGGACTACAATGGGGCAGAAGCAAACACACCCCCAGACTCTCCACTGCACCCTCGCACACTCGTGTGTGTGTGTGTGTGTGTGTGTGTGTGTGTGTGTGTGTGTGTGTGTGTGATTGGAGCCTGGGCTTGACCCAATGCCACATCTTAAGGAGCAAGCCCCATGCCATGCTCACTCTTCCTGCCCTTGCCCTTTAGTTCCTGTGGGTCCAGCAAAGTGTCTCAGAAAAACAGAGGGGAGTCAGTCCGTGGACACCACTACCAGGCTCAACATGCCTTATGTCCACATTTGGGCTGGGGATGGAGCTCAGCTGACAGAATACCTACCTAGCACCCACAGGGGCCTGAGTTCAGTTGGCAACACTGAATAAATTATACATGGTGGAGTATGGCTCCAATCTCAACATCCAGAGAGCAGAGTTCAAGATCACCCTCTGTTACATAAGGGAGTTCAAGGACAACTTAGACCCCGCAGAGGCTTTAGCTGCTAGCCTCAGGTCCCACCAGGTCACAGAGTAAGGTCGAGAGCTGGCTCTGGAGGTCCCTTTTTTCTGTCCCCAGAAGTGGCAAAACTCTGTTTTTTTACAGTGAGTAACCTCTCAAAGGAATGGATAGGCCCGTGGGGGAATTGTAGGTGCCGGTCGGTCCTGGTCTCTACCCCTGAGGCAGGCACAGTCAAAGTGACCATTTACAGAAGGGGAAACTGGGCACAAATGTTGCAAAAGCGAAGCTGGAATTGTACTTTGTTGGACCAGCTTCAATGCCACTTACTCTGGGCCACTTCAGTATGGCCCTGGAGCTGCCTGCCACTCCCAGCTCCTGCTCGCCTCTATCTCCCTAGCTGGCTTCCTTGCTGTTGGGCAGCCACAGTATCTCTTATCCTTACCTAGCCCCCTGCACTGAGTGGAGCTTCCGAACCCTGTTGCGCCCTAGACTCTCACCATTCCACAAGAATGAAGACAGAAAATGAGGCTCTGAGTGGTCCAGACAGGGAGCAGCCCAAACTAAACTCCATACTGTTCTGACTCCAGATGCAGGCCCAGCAGGGTCCCCAGGGTAAGCACAGTTTCTGAGGAATGGCCTGGCATTTGAGGGAGTAGCCTGACCCACGGAGGCAGAGGCTTGAGCCTGCCACAAGAGGGAAGGAACCTGCTCCTGTTCATGACCAGAGGGGTAGATGACTTTGGCCACTGACCCCTGTGCTTTACAGTTCTGTAAACCATTAATCCCCCAGTCTAAGCGGTCCAATGATTATCTCCAGCTACTGATCCGTTCTGAGGTCCCTGCTGCTGAACCTTTTAGCAATCTCCATGTAAACAAACAGAGGCAGCTGCATGGCTCATGGCCTTCCCAAGCCAGATGCAGGGCTGTGGGGAGTGGATTCTCTCTGCAGCCCCATGCATATGTACAAGGTCCTGCTCAACAGTGCCCACCAGGGTACCACAGACAGCCTGCTCACCAGATGGGGAGCTGGGCCCTCCCTGCTGGCACACGGCGGAATTTCAAGTGCTCACGAATGGCTATGGCTCCCACAAGACTTGGGCACAGTCTGGAGCTGGATACTCCAGTCCTTCTCTAGACCCCAGTGGTGGTCAGTTACCTCCATCATAAAGATGGGGACGTGTCTACTGAGTCCCAGGGTTACACACTGGCTCTGGCCACAAGGCAGAAGAGACTGGCTCAGAGGCTCCCTCTAGCCCTGAGGATCCATTCTGGAACCTTCCTTAGCCCATGTCCCCAGGACACGAGCGGGCAGGCACACAGGCAAGCCACTGTATGCTCCCTCCCCTGGTGCCAAGTCCTGTTCGTAGAGAGGATCGAAACATTCCTAGAACTTGAGGGCTGTTTCCTGCGACAGGCTGCCAAGGCCAAAGTCTCAGGGAATCCATGAGTGAATAACTGGGGTATAGCTGGGAATACGGGGGAAGCCTCCAAACGGTCCCTGAAGGGCATCTCACTCAGGCAGAACACCAGCCAGCCACAGAGGGTCGAGAAGCCTCCGCTACATGACAAGTTTTCCAGGCTCAATAGGAGTAGTATAGGAAAAGGGTGTGGATCAGCCAAGCTCCCAGTGCCCACACAATGGGCCTGCCTCAGAAGGGCCTGCAATAGAGGGAAGAGAGCTCATCCAGACTGGGTTTGCCAGGCCCCGGTGTCCCACTAAGGCTGAAGTAGGGTGTACCGTCTCCAGTGGAAGCTATCTGGAAGCAGGAGAGACTTTTCCCTGGGTCTTTTAGCCCTCTCCTGTGTGTGAAAATGTACGTGCCACGTCTGCAAAGTGACAGACCCTGGGGACTGGGGACAATGCCACAGCAGGAGGGGGCACTTTATTCAGGGACAAACAAGACCAGAAGTCCAACAGGCAGCCAATGACAGGCTGGAATTCTAAGGCAGAGGAGACAATAACACCTGGGCTATCTCTCTCCAATGGGGCTATCTCCAAGTACCTCTCTTGCTCCCATTCATCCCTATGACCGGCTCTGGGCAACATGCCTGCACCAGAGAAAACCGCCCTCTGGAACCAGTTATACCTCTCTCCTACACATGGGAGAGGGTTTTCCACACACTCAGACGCTACCCACATCACTTCCCGTGGGCACTACACACACCTCTGCCTGTCCCCGAGTCTCGAGCTTATTCCTCTCCCCGTCCGTCAGTCTAACCCTCTCTCTCTTCAAAACAAAAGCAAAATAATGAGGTCTTACTTGGAAGAGAAAGACAGAGTTCCCCAGAAGCCAAAAAGAAAAAAAAAAGTCTTACAAGATGACAGACACTTAGTAACATGCATTTCATCACCTTGCTGATGGGTCCTGAAACAGGGGCAGAGGTACCTGCCTGCCCCCAGTGTATACATTTATTCAGTGGGTCAGGAGAGCCGGGGTTCAACGCTTCAGCCTGGAGCCTGGACTGATGAACCGACCCGCCCCTCAGTCTGTAACTGTTCTCCTAAGCATGGCATCTGTGCTTTATTGACTCTTTTCAAACCTACTAGGTGAGTGGAGAGCCCTAGCAACAGCCCCTTCCTACTCTCTCTGTGGCTTCATGTCTGCTCTGGAAACATCTCTCAAGTCCTCTGCACTGGGGACAAGAGAGGCTGGGTGGAAAGGCACCTGGCTTCTAGCTTCCTTACTCTGTGTAGAGTGACAAGCAGTTAGAGACGAGCTGGCCATGTCCCCATAGTGCTGCCTCTGACCCTGCCCATTCTCCCCAGGAGAGGTGGCAGAGTGGGCAGCCTAGGACCGAGAAACTCCTGGAGAAAGTCCAGCCATACAGGGTAGGCTACTCGAAGCTGCCCTGTGCCACTGCGGATGGTCAGTCAGCAGACCTTGCCAGTGTTCCCTTTCAGAGCCAAGAGAACATGGCTTGATTCCTGCCCTGCAGCTACGGGTGAAGGCCGTCGGATGGCTTCTATTTGGCTTGATGACTCAGGTTTCATGTAATATTGTACATTTCTACCTAGGGATGGACAGCCTGTATGGCCTGAATCTACAGCTGCCTTTTTTACCTGGAGACAATAATTCTCACTGGGGCAGGAGACAGTAAAGGGCCAGTTGAGGTACAGGGCTCAGGATGGACAGATGTCCAAATACTGCCCCAAGCCTTCCAGGTTTAGCCACTGCGATGAGTTTGAATGGGCCAATCTCCAAACACCTACTTTATGGGGTTGCTGAGGATTTATCTCATTCTCTCTTCCACTGTAATGAAATCCCCAAGGGTCGGTGCTTTCCAAAGCAGAGATGACTAATTCAGTTCTTAGAGGTTCAAGGACATGATGCCAGCAGCAGCTCAGATTTTGTGAGGGCCTTGTGGTGCACAGATGACATCACGGTGGGACAGTGTGCGAGAGAGATCACATGTCAGGACTGGAAGCCACAAGGCAACCACCGTCCAGATTCAGTCTTTCAGGAACTAAGTGGGGTGGATCTCCCCCTCCCTCGGGAAGGTGTCCTCAGATAACCGAATCACCTAGGCTCTCCTCTTAAAGGCTTTGAGCCTCAAAATCATTACATCGAGGACCGAACTCCCAGCAAGCCACAGGGCCCACTGAGATCACTGCTGTAGACACCCTAAGCAGGTGGGGAAGCAACGGGGGTTGGGTGGGTGGGGGGGATTACAGGACACAACCATGGCCCGTTCCCTACAAGGTAGGAGCATGGTAGGGCTTTACATTTAAAAACATACGTACCGCTTGCTTAAACAAAAAACCCAGGGAGCTGAAGAGATGGCTCAGTGGTTGCCTGTTCTTCCAAAGGTCCTGAGTTCAATTCCCAGCAACCACATGGTGGCTCACAACCATCTGTAAAGAGGTCTGGCGCCCTCTTCTGGCCTTCAGGCATACACACAGACAGAATATTGTATACATAATAAATAAATATTAAAAAAAAAAAACCAAACACACACACTTCAGGGAACCAGTAAGATGAATGGTTTAATAGATAAAAGACACCAGCCATAAAACCTCATCCCCTGGACCCCACAATGGTAGGAAGGAGAGAACTGACTTCTGCAAGTTGGTCTCTAACCTCTGATACATGTCCAAGGCAGGTACATACAAACACAGACAGACAAGCCAGGCGATGGTGGCGCACGCCTTTAATCCCAGCACTCGGGAGGCAGAGGCGGGCGGATTTCTGTGAGTTTGAGACCAGCCTGGTCTACAGAGCTAGTTCCAGGACAGGCTCCAAAGCCACAGAGAAACCCTGTCTCGAAAAACCAAACCAAAACAAACAAACAAACAACAAAAAAAACCCACACACACAGACACACACAAACTAAAGCAAAATATAGTAATAGCTTTTTTTTTTTTTAAAGTGAGAGTGGCTTCCAAGTTGGAGCCGAGTTTTAAATGGAAAAGAAAAGAAAAACATTGTTGTTACTGTTGTTTTTGAGACCTGGTTTTATGCAGTGTAAGCTGGAACTCCCTCTACAGCCAAGGATGACTGTGACCTTCCGGTCCCCCTGCTCCCATGCCATGGGATGCTGGAGGTAGAGGGGTACACTCCCACTTCTGGTTTGATGCAGTACTGGGGCTAGAACCCAGGGCCTCCTGCATGCTAGGCTAGCACTCTGCCAACTGAGCCACATTCCTAGCCCCAGGAAATTTTTTAAAAGCACAATTGTGATCCTAGTGAGGTGGCAGCTGGGAACTCTGATGGCACAGGCTGGAATGCATGAAGCATGGATAAACTAATACCCCAAGGGCTAACTAACACGGATGGCCTCCAGAGCTGCAGAGTGTTTGGATTTCCTACCCGGACGAACTGGCAAAGGAAACCAAAGCTATGTGCAATATTTGCACACGGCGGTGTCCACTCGGCGCTCATTCTTTACCCAAGTGAAGTAAGGGAAACCTTCAACTCTCCACATGTGGCGCTAAGGATGGGCCCACAGAGGGCCTGGCTACAGCTGCCACACTCTGAGCTTCTCACAACACTGGGGCTTTCAACACAAAAACCATGGAGGGCTTGGCTTTTCAACTCTGCCCCCTTTTCCTGCCCAGTCACAGAAATCATTACAACAGAAGGGGGCATGTGAGAGGAAGACTCAAGGCCTCTTACTATCATGCCAGACTCCTCTTGCTCCTACTAATTGACCCTGGAGGACTCCAGCCCCATTAGGTACCACCCCAGAATGGCATCCAAACCTCCCACCCTCACCCCTAGCAACTAAGGAAGTCATAAACTGAGTCCAGAGCCACCAATAGTGGGCTTCACTGGCTCCCAGAGGTACCCTGTATTCATCAGAAAGAGTTCTCTGGCCCAGGTAGACACGTCCTCAGACTAGAGCTGGCCCAGGTGCCAGTGGTCCTTGGTAACGATCGGCCCCTGGCAGTTCCACCTGTCCAAGGTCAGCCAGCAACCCCTGTCTCTCCAGGCTGGTCTTGTAAGTACACCAGCTGATGCTGACAGATATGAAACATCTGTAGTAGACCGAGGCCACAGAAACCTCCAACGCTTTGCTCACACACCTGTTCCCTACCAAGGCAGGAAGTACCAGAGACTCCGTAAGTCACAAACCTAGGAAGGAGCGGAAGAAGCGCCCATCCCCATTAGTCACCCAAACGTGTGCCCAGTTCAGTGCAACCACAGGCAGAAGTCCCATGGGGAGGTTGGGAGCCGCTGGGCAGAGTCATTTGTCCAAGCACTACCAAAAAACCCTGAGGGCAGAGAGAAGAGGAAGACCCAGCCCACCCCGGTCACAAGCCATCTGGGAGGGAACAGCCTTCAAGGGTTCCCTCTCACCGCGTCCAGGATGGGTAGGCTCTGGCTTCTCTACTGCTCCAAGAGTGCCATGCACCGTTTGCCTGGACCACCTATAAATAGGATACCCTCCCTGTCCCAACCCCCACATCCCGCAGACAGAGAGGGCCTCCCCGGGCCTGCTGGGGTCTGTCAGGGCCCAGCACTGGGCACCCACAGCCTTGGCTGGTTGACAAGTGGACAGCTGCTATGGCCAGCCCCAGCCCCATCATAAGAGCATGACTGAACCACGGAATGGGTGCTGCACCTGGAACATAATACAGTGTGAGTTAGCAGAGCTAGTGCTGGGCAGGAAGCAGTTTCAAGGGCCTGGAAAGGAGACTCTGGGTCTTGGTTACGGTCCTGGAACAGCTCACTTTGAGACCGGAAACTGCCAGGGGTACGGTGCAGGGCGTATGGCAAAATAAGTAGATCTATTACCCAACTCTCATATCTTAGTGATCTTGCAGTTTGAGAAAATAAACTTGGTGCTCTAAGGCAGGCAGTACTGTGGACCCTAAACAGCTTCCAGGCTGGCTGGACCCTGGAGGCTCCCAACCCCATCAGAAAGCCAGCACCTTCCGGCCCCAAGTGTACCAAAGAAAACACCGACATCAGTCAAGACATGCCCACGCCTACTTCCTAGCTCATCTGTAAATTCAGCCCCACAGTGACTATGGAAGAGACACAAAGGCAGGCAAGAAGCCCTAATTCCTGGCCCTTCCAGGGGTGGGGTGAGGGAGATGATCCCGGAAGGTTCAGCGGGCACCAAACAGGAACAGGACTACAATCTCAACTTTACAAAGTGCTTCCTGAGGTGCTGCCCCAACCCCACTGGCCCCCACCTGCATCCCTCAAACAAGGAGAAGATCGAAGGGCCCTTGGCTGATGGAAGGTCCTTAGCTGCGCAAGTAGCCCTAACTGCCTCAGCTATCCCTAATCTGGGTGGCAGAGACATTTCTAGGGAAGGCAGTCCCCAACCCGAGGCTTTTGTTCCACTTTTGTGGCTGGGGTGGCCAGGTAGTGCTGCCTTCTCCCCCCCCTTCAGCCCGGGTCACACAGGCCTTTGTTCTACCTGCACACACCGGCAGGCAGAGCCCACCCCTTTCCTGGCAGCTCCTCCCCAGGCTGGCAGGCACTGGAGGGCCTGAAGACACCACAGGTGCAAGGGAAGAGGGACCTCATTTCTCTTGCTCCACTTTTGGTACTAGACAGGCATGGGCTACACACCTAACACACACACACACACACACACACACACACACACACACACCTATTTTTCTGCCTCTAGACCCAACGCTGGACCTTTAGTCCAGGAGGTTTATCTTTTAGGCTAGCCAGCAGTACGACGCCGCAGGTGGGGTGGACAGAGGGCAGCGGGCGGTGACCCAGGAGGAAGTCTGGGCACTGCGCAGTCAGGTCAATGGTGAGGGAAGGCAGAGAAGAGGGTGAAACGAGGGATCAGAGGTCAGGAGTGGCAGCTGCAGGGACAGATGAACCGGCAGATCGGAAGGGGCCCCAAGAGAGCAAGGAGGGTTGATCTGGCCCGGCGTTTAAGGTACTAACACCCCCACCCCCGCCTCCCGCCGACACACTCGCCCGCAGCGGGCGCTCACCTGGGCGAACGCAGACCTGCTGGGTCGCGGCGGTCTAGCACACCGGGCACACAGTTGGTGAGTTCGGTCCAGTCAGCGTGCAGCCCGCAGCTCCAACCCGTGGAGAAGCGAGAGAAGAGCCACGTCTCGCGGCGGTTGGGTCGATAGCAGGTGCACTTCTTCTGGCCGGGCCGACAGTCGCAGGGCACCTCGAGGCGCACGTTCTGCACAAGGTGGCGGCCGAAGGTGGTACCGCCGGTCTTCTGGATGTGCAGGAAAACGATCACATCGTCGCCCTTCATGTCGAAGCGCAGCGAGCGCTCTAGTTCGCGCACCGGGAAGTAGTACTTTTTCTCGTAATGTGGGTCCGGTGTGGGGAAGAGATCCAGGTCGTCGGGTGGCGCACGGCCACCGGGCGCGCCCAGGCTCAGCCCCGGGCCCGCGTACTGGTACAGGATGAGCATGAAGCACGCCGAGCCCGCCACCACCAGCACGAACTTGCTGGCGCGCTCAACCATGGTCCTGCCGCCGGCGCGCCGCCGCCGCATGTGTCACCATCGCCGGCGGCCCGGGC
>NC_022028.1:21174902-21178778 GCF_000317375.1 Microtus ochrogaster | reverse complement strand
GGGCCCCGGGCCTCCGCGGCGCCGTGGTTGCTTCCCGCCCCGGTCCCCGGCTTGGCTAGCGTACAGCCCGGCCCCCGCCACAGCGCCCCACAGCCGCGCGAGTCCGCACCCGCCCGCAAAGCTCAGCGGCGAGAACGCTCTGCACCGCCCCGTGCGCCGCCGCGTCTCCGCAGTCCGTCGCGGCCCCGCCCCGGCCCGCCCCCGGCCCGCCCTCGCGGCGCCTCTTGCTGTCGCCGCCCGCTCCGATCCTCCGCTCCGCCTCTGGAGCGCCCTGGGGGGAGGGGCTGGAGGAGGTCGGGACACAGGCCGGTGCTGGGCGCGGGGTCGCGTGTCTCTCACACTGTGTCTCCGCTGGTGGCTACGGAAAGGGAATTGGTTCCTGCTCGTAGGCCTGTAGGTGGCGACAAGGCTGTCCCGAGTCCAGGAATGGGTGGTTCATTTGGGCCTCGGCCATGGCTTTGGGAGCCTGAGTCTCTTCACCTTCTCAGGACAGTTTGTCTTACCTGCACTCCCATGGGAATATGGGGGCCTTGACCTTCACAGCGAAGGATCTGAAGTTCCAAGTTTGAGAGCTCTGGGAGTTGGGACCACCATTCAGTTTGGGGCTAGCAGCAAGGCTGGGGAAGGAAAAGAGAGGTCGAGGGTGGCATGGATCCAGGTCTTAGGTGGACTTCCCCCATTCCCCAGTGGCATTGGACGATGACCCGAATCCCTTAGTGAAGATGAGCTAAATGTCTGCAAAAACCCTCCTCCAGCATGCACTGTTTTGATCCTGGTCATTCTCCAAAAAAAGTAGTTTAAAAAAAAATTGAACCAACATTAAAAGACGTTTAAAATTCCAACTTCCTTGATTTTTTTTTTAAAGGGTTGGTGGCAGGACCTGCAGCCTTGACTGGTGTTCTACCCGCAGTGGCGTGTATCATGGGTCGTCGACCCAATCCCAGGCCCTAGCCTGCAAAGTGGAGGCTCCAGCGAGCCCCTCCGTGCAGCCTGTGCGGTTTTGTGCTCCGTACTGGGCCCCTAGCTATACTTAGGCCACCGGAGCAGCTGGCTGTGGGACGTGAGATAATCGGTCCAGAATTCCACACCCTAGGGCAGCTGGGATGGGCTCTCTCGTTTGGATACAGGCCAGGTTGGCCTCTGGGAGAGACGCCTGCTGTCGGGCTCAGGTGCCCACATCATGTACTGCCAGGTGAGGCCCTGGTTCTGGCCTGCTAAGGGGCGAATCAAAGGAGTGGGGGAGGGGACGACACTCGGGGTCCAGGGCATTTATTGCACGTCCTAAAAGACTGTTGAAAATAAGGTCAAACCAGGAAGCCCCCGACCCAAGCAAACAGAAAAGGAGAGACGCTTAAATGTAGCTCCTCAGGAACCACGCAGAAACTGGGCCGGGTAGCTGTGTTGGTAAAGTGATTGTCATGCAAGAAGGGGGGCCTGCGTTCAGTACTCAGAACCCACGTTTAAAACGCCAGACATGTTTGCATCTGTTTGCAATGCCAGGACTGGGGAGGAAGACACGATGGGCAGATCCCTGGGGTTTGCAAACCAAGCCAGTTTACCCTATTTGGTGAGTAGCAGGCCAATGTGAGACACTGTCTCAAAAAGCAAGGTGGGCACCTCTCAAAGGACAATGTCCAAGGTTGTCCTCTATCCTACACACACACACACACACACACACACACACACACGAAGTTTTGCAGACAGATCAAAGAAGTAACCACTGTTGTCAGATGGGTGCATGGCCCGTGACTAGATTGAGGGGAAAGGGTACCCTTGGTGAGATCCAGGGCCCTTTGCCCCTGCCCATTTTATAAGCTGGAACTGTCCTGGGCCCAGAGAAAACCCGAGGACAGCCTGTTCCAGTAACGATTTCTTCTGGTTAGGTGTGAGGACACAGCAATGTGCCGAGGGAGCTCCCTTTTAGTAGTGGACCAGGGTGCTATTCCTACCTGGGACTTGGTTGACCCAGCAGTCCAGACTTACAGGGCATTGCTGCAAATGAGCCCATCGGATGGTTTTTGCCCAGATGCTAAGGTTCTGCCATGAGGCAAACCCCAAATAGGGCTGCTCTGGCGCCCGGCACAGCCTAGCACAGCCTGGCACAGCAGATACGTTATTTCCAACCCCACCAGCAAGCATGGCAAGCGCAAGCTATAATAACCATTCTATAAAAGAAAATACCGAGGTTTGGGGTGTGGGGAAGCACTCCAGAGCCAGACAAACTTCTCACTCTGTTCCTGGCCAGGTGAAACCCCTTCCCAAGCTCTGTCCTTGGCCAACCTGTGTTCATCTCTGCTCTCCAGGCCAGAGGCTGAAGCCCCCAGGATCTAGAGGGCCACCACAGTGATATCTATTGCCAAGTGGCCCAGAGCAGTCAAGAGAAAACCTCGGATGCTCGGCTGTGCCAATGGGAAAAGCCCATGGAGGCAAATGAGTCTGGCATAGGTGTGCGGTGGATGGCTGTCCCTGTGACAAACTGCCGTGGTAGCCACAGTGCTCTGGCTCAAGGGTCGACAGCATCTCATCTAGAGAGGCTGTTTCTTCAGACTTCGTTCTTGCCACAATGGCTGAAGAGCCCTCTCTTTAGCCAGGAAGGCCTCTCTTACAAGGAAGGCTTTCGTTTTCGTAAGCCACCCTCTTTAAGCCCAGAGGGTGCTTCTTGATACTCCCGAGGCAATCACGTGAACTGCCCCGAAATCAAGTGCCTGAAGTCTGAAGTCAAGGAGTAAAGCTTTTGCAACCCGACTAGCCAGGCTTCCCCGGGCTCTTGCCCCTGAAAAATTGGCTGAAATGTGACCCTGAGAGTTTGCTGTGGATTGCCAGCGAGATCGATGAGGCCCAGCTGTCATATGGCACTCAGTACGGGTTCTATTTACTGTTTCCTTTCTCTCCCTGGTAGCAAGGGTTCCCCATAGCCCTAGGAGAGTGCATGAACAGAAGAAGAAGCCCAGCTGAGTGTTTGCTGGAGGCAGTGGCAGCCTTGGTGTTTCAAATACTAGTTTGTCCCTACCTTTGTCCTCTGAAGGCTTACTTCAGAGCTCTTAGCTCTGGGCTAATATGGAGGAAAAAGAAAAGACACTGTTAGTGGTAGGAAGTGATGCCCCAATAAAACAACTTCTGTTGGAGAAAAGATTAAGATTTCGTCTTTAGCAAGCTAACATAATTCCTTACCCACCATGCGCTCTCATAGTCTGAGAACCAGAAGATCAATCTCCCCCCCCCCCTTGCATCCACTGGAGTGCAGTCCCGCGGGCGGACACGCGGGGGCACAGCCTCTGGCTGCTACCTCGTTCAGCAGTTGACATTGTAAAATTGGGGGATTTTCCACACTTGCTTCCCTGGTTCTCTGTCGGCTGTCTGCCCATTGTTTCCGAAGGAGTGGATAGAGCCTCCCCTGGGGCTGCAGGCGGGAGCCGGGAGAGGTTTTGCTTGGGGACAAACTTTTAAAGGTGACTCGGTGTAGCGAGGGAATCTCAGACCCTTCAGTAGCCAATGGACTGAGTCCAGAGCTGGTACTGAAGGGGTCAGGGGAGCGGAGCTGGACCACTCTCGTGGACCTGAGCCCATCAGTCTCTGTAGACCCTGTCGGCCCCATTTACCCCCTATTGTCGCTTGGTCTCCTGAATGGTTCTTTCTCGGAGTGCCCTGCCTCCTCTCCACCAGCACAGCCTTCTCTGCTGTTCCCTTTTCTCCCACAGCAGAATTGTCCTATGCTCAAGAACTTTGCAGTGCCCTTCCAAACCCTCCCGCAAAGGCCTGCCTTTGCATGAACATGCATGATCTAGTTGTCCCCTAGAAAATACTCCAACTCCGGTGGATTGAAGGACTTAGACTTGAAGCGGCCACCAGAGCCTCTGGAATGCTGATGCCTCGCCC
>NC_022028.1:21167744-21174732 GCF_000317375.1 Microtus ochrogaster | reverse complement strand
TGGTCTACAAGAGCTAGTTCCAGGACAGGCTCCAAAACCACAGAGAAACCCTGTCTGGAAAAAAAAAAAAGAGTCTGCCTCATGCTCGTGACACGCTGAAGAGGGCCACCCACTGAACTACCCCGCCTGGAGGCTGCCTGTGTAAGGGAAACTTTGCTCCTTGGCATTATTCACTGGCTGTGCATCCAGTAGCCTAAACTTAATTTCAAGTCCCTCTTTCTCTTGACTTTTCTGCCCCCCCCCCTTCCCAGGGCACATTCCTGAGACTAGCTGGTGGCCCTACAGTGGCAGGCTAGGCAAGGCAGATCCCCACAGCTTGATGAGATGCCAGCAGACTTACTGTCCAAAGGGTTACCCAAAGGGTTTTGCCTCTTTGTGCCTGTGTGCATGTGCTTACACATACGTGTGAGTGTTGTGCAGGTGTGTGTGTGTGTTTCACATGTGTGTAAGTAGGCAAGCACATGGGTTTGAGTGTGTGTGAAGATCAGGAGTTCACAACTCGTGTCTTCCTTGATGTCTTTCTGTTGTATTTACTGAGTCAGGGTCCCTTGCTGTTCCTGGAGTTTTGCTAATCTTGCTCCAGAGATCCCTAGTCTCTGCCTCCCAGCAAGTGTTTTATCTGCTGAGCCATCTCCCCAGACCTCTCTCTGGTCCTTTCTGCTTGGAACATCTGCCAGGACCTGCCTTGAGAGAAATTTCAGAGCACAAAGGAGTCATAGGCCCACCTGCTGGGAGTGTGGGGGAGGTCTCCTTCCAGCTTTCCTTTTTCCAAAAGGGGCCCTGACCTAGCTGGGTAGGGAGAGCCACAGGAGAGGCCAGCAGATGGTTTGGGAAGACGCATAGGGCTATCTATGCCCCTGGGCAGAGTCCATGGCTCTGTGGATGGTTGAATCCTACAGGCTGAGACAAGCCACCTGGTCCAGAAAGTCTTGTTGTTCTGTTGGTGCCTTGCCTTCCTTGAGCCACCCTGGGGAGGCAGAGAAGTCCTCTGTCCTGGACCTATGCCAAACAGAACCCCATGAGGAGGGTAGCATTCAGCATCCTGAATCAGCCTCCATTCATGTGTGGCTTCTTGCAGTTCATCTCCTTTGTTTCCTTCGTGGGGGTGACTCCTCTTTCGCCTGAGACACCCTGCGCCTCTCCTGTGGTGGGAGCTGCCCTTGCCAGAAGATAGCAGAGCCCCTTCTTTATGTGGCCGGGTCTTTTTAGCTGCCCAGCTCCACTGACATTAATATGTGTGTGCATGCACAAGAAAGCCAGAACTCAGGCTCCAGTATTGTTCCTCAAAAGACGTACACTGTGTTTTTGGAGAGAGGGTCTTTTACAGGGTCCTGGGGCTTCCTGTCAGCTAGGCTGGGTGGCCAGAGAGGATCCCTTAGCTTCACTCCAGTATAGGTTTGTGAACATGTGCTGCCATGCCTGGCTTTTCATGGAGGTGCTAGAGATAGAAGCTAGGCCCTCATTCTTGGGTGGCAAGTGTGTTTACCAACTGAGCTATCTCTCTAGAGCTCCAAATATTAATGTCCTTGCTGCCCATTTCTGTCCCTTGACCTCATAAGGAAGGGGAATTCCAGGTGAAGTAGACCTGGTCCAGGGGCACATAGCAGTTTGGGGTAGAGGGGAAGGCTGGCAACCCACTCTGGGAAGAGAAGAACACAGGCATATAGGAGGCCCCAACATAATCCCACAGCAGCCAGGAAACAGGACACTACCCACCTGGCTAAGGACTGTGCTTTTAACAGATTCTTGTAGCACTGGTAGCCCCAGCGGGGGCCACCAGGAAGAGGTCAGCTCCTGAAGGAGTGGCGGGGCATGGGCTCCCTTTCAGCAGTTGGGGATGGGTGCTTAGACCTGTCAGGTCTGGGGGAAGTTATTCAGCTCAGAGCCCTGTGTATCCAGTGACAAAAGCGGCTCTCTGGTCAGACTGGGCCGGCTGTGTTCAGCCCCCACACTGGCAGTGGCTCCCGACCTTCCTAATGCTGTGACCCTTTAATACACAGCGTCACGTTGTGTTGTGGTGACCCCAACCATAAAATTATTTCCTTGCTACTTCCTAGCTGTAATTTTGCTACTGTTATGAATCGTAATGTAAATATATGATTCTGATGTAGAGACCCACGGGTTGAGAACTGCTACCTTACAGGTTGCATCACCAGAGCTGCACAGGGCCTTCTTTAGCACTTCTTTTCTAAAGGCTATCAGAGCTAGGAAGTCGTTCATTGGTCAGGCCATGAGCTTCAAGCTAAATTGACAGCTCAAGGGCCTATAGACACAAAGCTCTGCCCCCAGTGGCTTTCGAGTGCCAGAGGCTTTGTGTATTTCTTCCACCTCCTCAGATAGACTAGGGGGTCTAAGAATAATATTGGACTCAGCTTATGGAAAGCCAAGTCTGAGGTGCATGTGTGTAGCTGAGCTGGTTCAATGATTGCCTGACATGCATGAATCCAGTGCTTCAGTTAGGTTCCCATCGTTATGATGGAGCACCGTGTCCCAGAGCAACTAGGGGAGAAAAGGCCTTATTTTAGCTTACAGTTCCACATCATAGTCCATCACCGAGGAAAGGCCAGAAGGTTAAGCACATGGTTCTTTGGTTGGGAGAGGAGGGTCCAGCAGGCACTCTAAGCCATTCTGAATCTTTGGTGCAGAGATAGGGCCCAGAGGCTATTATGTCCCAAATGGGGGATGCAGAGCTCAAAGACCCAGGTTAAGACAGGATGGATGCTGGAGACACATGGGCCAGGTTATCCCCCTTGACAGTCAAATCTGGGGATGTCCCTGGAGGCTCAGACCTGTTGCCTGTACCCCCTGCACACTTCTGCAGGCCCAGAGCCTCACCGTACTGAATTGTGGCCTTACACCCCAGGAATATGCTTCCCCTTAAGTCACACACCTCTGTCTTGTTGGGGGTCCTGTAAGATCCCCTAAATTTAGAAATTTCAAAGACCGTAAATGCCTTGAACTGTGCAAATAGATACCACACTGTCCAAAGAGGTGGGTGACTGGGCACTGTCCGAGATAAGGCACAAGCTCTCTGTGAGAGGAATGTGGACATCTGGGGTTTGCTTAAATTGTCCCCAAGGCCTAGAACTGTAGGGAACCCGATGAGCTTCTAGCTAAGGGAGGACTGGGAGAGAGCGAGTACCATTATGAAGCCACCTGCTCGATGTCCGCGTTCAGTTGAACTTATCATAAACAAAAGCTAAGACACAGAAAGCTTCAGCAATTACAGGCTCAGTCAGATCCCTGGATGGGATTATGTCAGGTCTTTTGCCTCCTTCACAATGGATTGGCTCTCAGGCAGGTGGGAGCAGGTAGAGACAGACTCGGCTGTGGTTCAACTCTGGTCTGTTTGTCTGTTGTTCTTTGCCGAGTGTTTGGACAATGAAACCGGCCTCAGAGGCAGGCAAAGGAGGCCAGTGGAAGGCGGGGGAGATGGGTAAACTGCTCCGAACTGGGGTAAAAAGAGGAAGGTGAGTCAGGTGTGTCTCCTCTCAGGGTGTGTCTCCCTGGGTGTAACTTCCCTGGCGAGCCTCTCAAGGTGAATAGCCAAGGATGGATTATCTGGTGTGTTCCTTCCTAGATAGGCCAGCGATGCTGTTGGGAATTCCAGTTGAGCCCTGAGGCTCCTTCCTGGAAGAGTTGGGATAACAGACTAGCCTGGGGGAATTTCCTTTCCCCAGCTTCCAGTCCTGTCCCCCAATCGTGTCCCCACGTGTCGCTGGGTGGCACCAGCAAAGTGTACACCCCACCCATTTACCTCCCTCCCACACCCACTGGCACTCAGAGTGGCCTAGCCTGTACAGGAGTAAATGGTTGTGGTCCATTTTCAGCATGAAGTGTTCTGAGAGCTCATCAAAGAACCACAGATAAGCAGGAGGGCCTCTGCCCCACACTTCCCTAGCTGGTGGCTGCTTGTCTCAGAACTCTGAAAGATGGAAAATTGCAGGCAGTTGGGGAGAGGAAGCCCGCTATTAGAAAAGGGGGAAGTCTCAAGGCCCAGAACATTCGTTAGATAAAGCTTGGCATCCTGAACCAATAGGATGGGGAGCTGGGGAAGGGAGTAGGCTGCTGGAAGAGCTGATTGTAACTGTGAACCACCAGCCTGTGTGTGGGTGGGTGGGTGGGGGGGTGAGCACAAGGGTTTCTCACAATCAGGGGCTTCCAAAGTCATTTTCACCTTTTCTCTAGGCTGGTGACCCTTTTGATTTTTTGCGGAGTTGAACTAGAAACTGTTTCCCTTTTGCTAGTCTCTCGACTTCCTTGCTGGAGAATGGGGTTTTGTTTCTTACACCAGGAAGCCCCTGAAGCTCCACTGACTGGAACATTTCTCCACCCCTGGAGGACTAGCTGATTCACTTGGCCACCAAGCTGCACCAGCTGCAGCCCATGGAAGGACCAGAAGAACCAGATAAACCACACGTGGACAGAAGCAGTTGGGGGGGGGCACTTCAGAAATGAGATTCTCCTGGAGTCACAGCCCACCATACAGGCTGGGACTTGCCTGCTCTGCCTGATGGGGCCTGGCTGCTGAAAGACAACATTCCCTAAACACTCATTGTTTCTTAATGTGATAGAAAACACGTCAGGGATAAAACAACAACCCTAAAGCACTCATCCTTCCCCCAAACTGGGCAAACGGCAGCTTGGGCATGAAAAGAAAATCAGCTGATGCCAACACACAGTTAAGTCAGGTGTTGGAATTATCTGGAAGGATTTTCAAGTAGCCATCTTTAAAAAAAAATGCCTCAACAAGCAATTAGAAATTCTCTTGAAACACATTTTAAAAATAGAAAATCTTAGGCAAGAAATAGAAGCTGCAAGGGTTGGGAAGATTGTGGAGGGGCTAAGGCTCTCGCTCTGCAAGCAGGAGGGCTGGGTGGCCATCTCCAGGGTGTATGTAATGCGTCTGTAATCCCAGCATGCCTATGGGAAGATGGGGCGTGGAGACCGGAGTCTCTGGAGCTGTGGGCCACCTAATCTGGTGGATGCCTGCAGTGATGAAGAACAAGAGACCCTGTCTCTAACAAGGAAGAAAGCAAAGACCTACACCTGAGGTGGTCCTCTGTCCTCCACACGTGCGTTCCTGCACACACACACACACACACAGTGCACACAAACTCACACACACACAGCAATACACATATGAAATAGAAATAAATTAAGAAATAGAAGTTATATACTGTGCCAGGACCCAACTTAGCTCTTTCCTGTGACACACTTGAGCACACACACACCACAGAGCACATACACACATGAAATATTAATAAAGAAATAGAAATTATATACTGTACCTGGACCCAGCTTAATTCTTCCCTAGGGACCCTCCCAGCCTTCCCTTCTAGCTCAGCGCCATTTCCTGGTATCAACTGCCAATCCATAGTCTCAACCCTGCTGTACCAAGCTCTGCTCACTCACTGTGTAATCAACACGTATCAAAGGAGGTGGTGGTGACGTCGGGAACCGGGGCTTGTGCTTCTTTTACTTGCCTTGAACTCCCTGTGACCATAGCACAACATAGGCCAGTTCATGTCCAGTTTACCCTGGAAGACCAGCATGGTTCCAAGCCCCTGTGATGGCAAAGAGATGGGCTATCCTGCTCCCAGGCCTAGAACGGGAGCCTTGATAGAGGGACAGGAGCTTTCATCTTGAGAGTCCTGGAATTCGAGCTCAGGTTGTGAAGCTTGGCAGATCAGAGCCCCTACCTGCCTGATCATCTTGAAGGTTCTATCTTCCTTTTAAAGTTATGGTCTTTAGCTGTTCCAGAGCTCCCCGAATTCAGCCCAGCTGGCTGACTGGTGAGACCCAGGGATCCCTCCGATCTCAGCCTCTCCTCTTCAGTATTGAGCTCACAGGCACATGCTAGCACACGCGGCTTAACTGTGGGTTTTGGGCATTAAACTCTGGTTTTACATTAACTAACTGAGCTGTCTCCCCAATCAAGTTTACGTTTTCTACAAGAATCAGTCTGGGCCGGGCGGTGGTGGCACATGCCTTTAATCCCAGCACTCGGGAGGCAGAGACAGGCGGATCTCTGTGAGTTCGAGGCCAGCCTGGTCTACAGTCTGCTATAGTTTCTACAATGGAAGCGTCCTACACTGGTAATGTTGGGAAGTGAACCTGGGAGAAATACTGAGGCCTTGAGGGCAGAACTCCCAGGAAGAGATGGGGCATCTGAAGGAAGTGGGCAGCCATGCTCGTGGGTCTGACCCTTGTGTGCTTTCTCTTTCTGTGAATAATTTGCCCCCTTCTGTTCTCCAGCAATGGGGGAAGCTGGGATCCTGCTGCAAATGGCGGTGCCATCCGAGATAGCTTCTAGCTTTCAGGACCAGGAGGTACACAAACTTCCCACCTTAACACACCACGTAAGGAGACAGATGCGGCTCAGCTAGTAAATTGGTGGTCTAGCATGGGCAAAGCCCTGGGTCCATCCCCAGCACTTAGAACCTAGACAGGGTGGCGCTTTCCTTCAATCAAAGCCCTTGGGAGGTAGGGGCGGGAGGATCAGAATCCAAAGTCATCTTCAGCTACAGGAGATACTGCCTCAAAAACAGACAGACAGACAGACAGACAGACAGACAGACAGACAAGCCCACCCAATCTGGTGTTCTGTTGTAGAAGAAGAAAGTACTAAGACAGAAATTATTCTGTCAATTTTGGAAGAAAATTTAAATACAGAAAAGTAGGAAACTTTCGTAAAGAAAAAAAGACATTCGCTCTTAGTTCCGTTACCTAGAATTGACTGTAATGCGTTTTTATTTCTTTTGGGCAGTGTTTGTTCGCACATATTAAGTCAGAGGTTGAAAGCATGTTCGTGTGGTGTGGAACCGTGAAGATTTCAATTCGTATTTTATCTCAAGAAATTTTACAAATTATCAAGGACTCTTTGAGAATGTGTTTGCCTGCCTTAGTATGCCCAGTTTTGGATACGTCGCAGTTTGCTTCATAGCTTTGTTATTGTTGAACTTTCGGCTTTTTTTTTTTTTTTTTT
>NC_022028.1:21153005-21167644 GCF_000317375.1 Microtus ochrogaster | reverse complement strand
CCTTGGTAGACCAGGCTGGCCTCGAACTCACAGAGATCCGCCTGCCTCTGCCTCCCGAGTGCTGGGATTACAGGCGTGCGCCACCACCACCCGGCGAACTTTCGGCTTTTTAAAAATAAAAATTTTGAGTTGCATTGTGGTGTGTGTGTGTGTGTACACACACATATGTGCACCCACCAGGAGAGCGAGTGGGTCCCAGGGACTAAACTCAGGCCAGCAATCAGGCATGGCAAGCAGCTTCACCTGCTCAGCCATCTCTGCGCTCCTTTTTATTTTCTTCACTTCCCCTGGTTGACATCACATGACCATTTCTTTATTTTTATTTTGTGTATGTAGAAGTTTTGCCTGCATGTCTGTCAGTGCCCCAGATGTCAGAAGAGGGCATCAAATCTGGAATTACAGGTGGTGGTGAGTCACCTTGTGGGTGCTGGGAATTGAACTCAGGTCCTCTAGAAGAGCATCAAGTGCTCTTTAACCACCGACTATCTCTCCAGGCTCCAAATGAATTCTTGAATTCACAAATTGTCAGCATTTCAGATTTTCCTAATGCTTCTGAGACAGACTTGTACAGCAGGTCAGCAGGCTGAAGCTGGAATGCCAGCCAGTCCTTCTACTCAAAAGTGCTGCCCTCTGGATCTCTCTCTATACCTTTTTTGTGGCCTAAAGTATGTATGACGGAAACCACCAACTTCCACCTACCACCTAGTGTTCATTCTCTCCGCTGTTAAAGTAAACACAACTTACCTCTAACATATTCAGAAAGATACTTAAGCCTCAAGGTCCCCAATAATTTGGAGTACTGAACTCGATTCACCCTGACACTCCTGTCAGAAGTAACACGTTACTTAATGAGAGGTCTCCACACCCTGCTGTTAGAACCTACGCATACACAACGCCTGATAGCCAGTTACTGTTCACATGGTTTGCTCTTCAGGCCGTCCTTCGCCATTAGTCAGCTCTAACTAGGCCGGAGTCCAGCAGGAAAGTGGAGGGTGCGCCAGGTCCACCGTCTCTTAGGTTGCTACTGTTTTCTCTTCTTTGCTGAAAGGTTGTACTGAGCCAGGCTTTAGCCATGACAGGCCAGCAACATGAACCCTTTTATCGTGCTCTTCGTCAGGCTGTTCTGAGTCAGCGTCTTCTCTCTGACTTCATCATGTACAGGAGGGTTCCATGGAAAATGCTAATTGCGTAGGGGTCGTCTATTTTCCGTTGGTTAAACAAACAAGGAGTACCTACCATAACACTGTCAACCACTTTACCTTTAAAAGGCTGGATGTCTTTCTCATACAGTACCACAGCCTCAGGGTTTAGGTGACTTGTCCTGTCGATCCTGTAGAAGACTCTCCTTGTGTACGTTACGACCTGCCATATGTGATTATGGGTCCGCCTCCACTTTGCGCATGCTCTCTTCACATCCAGTTCACCTGAGGCAGAATCAGCTAGCAGGTGAAAGACAGGAATATCAAACAGCAGGCGTGGACAGTCGCCATCTGGATAGTTATCAGGAATACACACCGTAAACTTGAATACACCATCCCGATACAGTCCGTGTCGTATGAGTGTTACTCCAAACCACACTAATGCAGAGCGATACGATGCCTGTACCTAGACACCCGCTAGCTTCTGCTTCACCGCCAATGTAAATTCTGCAAGAAGCGAATATTCCAGGTGGAAGGGTCCGTAAGAAGCATAGGTGCCATTTCTTGACTGCGCTGCTGGGGCTGGAGATGTATGCTTCGTTATGGGCAGAGCGTTTTTTTTGGGGAACAGATGGCAGCTGCTTTTTTTGGGTGCAGTTTGTGGAGGATTGGTTTTCACATCCGCTGCTAATGTCTTCTCTTCACCTTCAGCTCGTCTGTGCAGAGTTTGCAGACATGCTCCACAAAGGGTTCGTAACGTGTACTCCAAACAAGGAACTTCAATACTGTGTCATCAAACTCTCTGTCCTCAGCATTCACGCTGGACTCCCTCCATGTGCAGCTCACGCCACCACTACTCGACCGCATCTCCGGCTGCGGGGCATCTCTCCCACAGAGCCCCGCCCTCAGATTTCACAAATAATTTTCATAGTTTTTTTTTTTAATTTTGGGGGACCATATATAAGTTCTTGTTTTCTATTCAATCAAATCCATACATTTCCTTCATGTTTTATTACCTTACCGTTATAATTTGACTATCACATCACACCTCATGACTTTATGACATGCATTTATTACCTTACTGTCATAATTTGACTATCGCATCTCATAACTATACATTTCTTTAATATAATTATTTTAAATAAATGTGTGTGCTAGTGATCTAGTTCAGGGCTAAGCGCATGCTAGCCTCATTCCTATTCTACCTTTTTAATATTTAAAATTCAAATTTAGTTAGAATTTGTTTTGCCACATGGCAAGAATTGTGAATCAATTAAAATTATGAATCTATTTCTCAATATCGTTTATTAATTTTACTCTATCTGTGAGAGAAGGTTATGTGTGTGTGTGTATGGTGTGAGTGCATGTGTATGTATGTATGTGCATGATATGTATTTGTGCGTTGTGTGTACATGTATGATGTATGTATGTGTGTGTGTACTGTGTGCATGTATGATGTGTGTATTGTATAGTGTATGTATATGTATGATGTGTATGTGTGTATTATGTGCATGTCTGATGTATGTATTGTATAGTGTGTGCATATATGAGGTGTATGTGTGTGTATTGTATGTATTATGATGTGTGCATAATGTGTGTATGTATTGTCTGTGTATGTGTGTGCGTGGGCATGTGTGTGTTATGGTGTGCATGTATGGAGGTCGAAGGACAGACTCAGGCATTTGTCTTTGCCCTTTACCTTGTTTGTGACAGTCTCTTGCTCACCTCTGCCATGCACCAGGCTATTTGGCCTAGAGGCTTCTGGGAAGTATCCTGTCTCTATGTCCTGGCTATAGGCGCGCTAATATTACAGCGCATCCAGCTTACACAGGCTCTGGGGAATTCAAGCACTGGTCTGCACATTTGCACGACAAGTATTTCCCCTGTCACAATCCATAGCTTTAAGAAGCCCTTCAGACAGTTGGGGTTATAAAGAAATGATGATGAACTAAACTCCAGAAAGTGGGTGAGGGTCAGGATGGCTTCCCTCTGGGAAGATCAGTGAGGGAAAAATGAACGCTGCAGGGAAGGAGGAGGTGGCCAACACTTTTGTTTGTTTTATGTTGAGACATATTTGCTGTATATGGTCGGAAATACTTTATAGACCAGGCTGACCTCGAACCCACAGAGATCTGCCTGCTTCTGCCTCCCAAGTCCTGGGACTAAAGGTGTGTGCCACCACAACTGTTCACAGCCGTTTTAATGCAGCGTGTAGCCCCACATGGCTAGACAGAGTGTAGCTCCACGTGGCTAGACAGGGTTGTAGCTCCACGTGGCTAGACAGTTCCCCAGAGCAGACCCCGCAAGGTGAATTCATGTGATCCACTAACTACAGATGACTAAAGCCAGGTGTCACTGATCTCTGCAGGGCTGTGCTATGTCGAAAAGAGGGATATTTCACTAGAGCTGTTTACTGTTCGCTTCAGTCTCAACTATTTTACAGACAGAATCTGGTACCCACAGCCAGTGGTGAGGAGACAGAGAAATAACAGATGATGACCTCAGCCAAGAGAGGAAGCCATCCACAAAACAGAAGAAGGCCCAGATGTTGGAATTAACAGACAGATTTGAACCCAGTTATGAAACATATGTTAAAGGATTCAACAGCAAATAGAGATAACACACATGAATACATCTCAGGTATTTTAACCAGAGCTACAGCTTCCTCAGAACTGTGGTCAGGACAGTTAAAATCAGGACGAGCTTTGAGCCAAAAGAAAGGGATTGTGGAGCAAGAAGTTATAAACTCTTCCTTCTGTCTCTCTATGGCATCTGTTTGGGTTTTTTTTCCCCTCCTTTTACAAATATCTCTTTCGTTTCCTTGGTTCATCTGTCTCTTGAAGTATGTATGACTAAATTTATAATAGCTTTAAAAATATTAATGGCATGAATGGATGTGGCGGCACACACTTGGAGACAGAGGCATAGGGTTGAGAGTTTAAGCTTAACTGGACCCATGGCCTCTGCTTCGGTTCCTGCCTTGAGTTCCTGTGCTGACACCCCTTCATCATGGATTATAAACTGTGAGGTGGAATAAACCTTCTCCCCACCAAGTTGCTTTCGGTCATGGTGTTTTGTCACAGCGACAGAAAGCAAACCAAGGCGGTGGGTGAGTCTGTGTGAGTAGCAAGAAGAGAGGAGCATATGGAAACTTCCTGGTGGGGCCCGGGGGGGGGGAATGGGAATATTTCAGATTTTGGTTTCCATGTTCACTGAGGTCAAAATTTATGGAGCAAAACAGAAAAGGTCCAAGCCCACCCTGCTCCTTCTCTGCTTGGCCCCTCTGTGGGAATACTCCTTTTCATCCATCAGTCTCAGTGCCCAGAGTGGTCGCGGTGACTTTAGTTGCTGCTGTGGTAGATAACTCTCTCTCTCTCTTTTTAAATGGTGTGTGCATGTATGTGTGTATCTATGTGCATGTGTATGATGTGTGTGTTCATTCTTTTGTTTGTATGTAGGTGGGCATGTGCCACCGTACATGTGTGGAGGTCAGAGGTCTTGAATGTTGGGCCTCATCTTCTACCGTGTCTAAGGGGGGGGGTCTCGTGTTCTTGGCTGTAGGTCAGGCTAGCTGGCTGGAAAGCTTCTGGGACAGTAATTCTCAACCTTCCTAGTGCTGTGACCTTTTAATGCAGTTCCTCATGTCGTGGCGACCCCCAACCATGAAATTTATTTTCATTGCTACGTCATAATTGTAGTTTTGCTACTGTTATGAGTCGTAATGTCAATATCTGATGCACTACCCATGTAGGAGTCACCACTTACAGGCTGAGACCCGCTGTTTTAGGGGTTTTCTCTGCCTCCATCTCCTGTCTTGCCCTATGCACTCTGGGGTTACAGATGCTTGGACTATTATACTCAGCTGTAAGCGATGACATCACAGACCTGGGGATCTGACACCATGTTCTCATGCCTGTCTGGAAACACTGTACCCCTGGCCCTGTGCTTTGGATCTTAACTTCCACCCCGCCTTCCCAAAGTCCATGTGTCCAAGGCCTGTGACCCTGATGGGAACTGGGGAAATCAAGAGGTGGGACCTCATGGGAAGAGCTTAGGCCACTGGGGAAGCCCCTTTGAAAGGGCTACACAGGCACAGTCCCTTCTTGTCTTTGTTTCCTGGCCCCAGTGAGGTAAATGGACCTTTTCCAGGCGCTCTCCACATGACATGTTGCTTTGACAGAGTCCAAACCCAAACATCCAACCACCATAGCACTACAACCAGCCTTTCCCGGTTGTTCATTTCTGAGTGTACATCAGTGCCAGCTGTTCTCCTCAGTTGTTTCTCTGCTTTAATTGTTTGAGACAGGGTCTCTCACTGAGTCTGGAGCTCATCCATTTGTCTAGACTGGTTGGCCAGGAGCCCCAGGGATCCTTCTATCTCTACCGCCTAGTGTAGGGGTTACAGGCATGCAGTGCTGTGCTAAGCTTCTCACCCGAGTGCTGGGGACCTGAACTCAAGTCTTCATGCTTGCATGGCAAATACTGTACCAATGTAGCCACCTCCTCACCCCACCACTCCTGGTTTTTTTTTTTTTAAGTGGATTTAACTCACAGTGACAGAAAGCCAACATAATTGCTCTCAGTTGTTGCAAGTAAATTCAACTCATTACCAGTAGGAACAGCACAAGAGAGGAATGGAAATAGTAGGCGTTTAGAACATTAGTGGATTTAAGCATGCAGATCTGGAAGTGGTGATATCTTTCCGAACACTTTTTCTTTTTCTTTTGCGATCCAGCAAGTGAAGTTTTCTCCTTGAATGTCATTTGTTCCATCTTTCCCTTTAACAGAGTGTTCTGTGCATTGTGAAAAAATTAAACTGTTTAGTGAGCCAGGGGCTCGACACTCAGTTCTAAGTCGCTTCCACACACCTTGCTCCCATACACCTGGACATAACTTTGGGTCTTTTCAAATTTCACCAAAGGCTACATGGCCTATATGGACACAGGGTATGGCTTGTGTTCCTACCACCAGGGTCACTGGGGTCCAGCTTCCAGAACTTTCTCATCATCCCTGGCATCGTCAAACTCCAGGACTTTTACCTTATTCAGGTAGAACTTAGAGCAAACCTGAAGACTTCATCAGTGTTTTTAAAAAAGGTGGAGACTTATTCCTTTTAAATAAAGACAGATGTACAAGCTGAGGGCTGACAGTGGACTTCTGACCACAGGTTTGTCTCCAGCTCTCCGTTCTGAATGCATCAGACAGCTGTCACCTGTGGAGGGCATGTTATGGTGATTGTGAGCTCCGCTGAACAGTGTGTTTCTTGGGCTGGTTGAGGCCATCTCCTGCTGTTTTCTTTTAATGATACCTTTTCTTTCTTTAGACAGTTCCTCTATTGAACCTTTAACCAAGAACACTCCCACTGAAGCCCTGCCGCCTTCCTAGAATCCTGTGGAAGCAAGTGACCTTGAGGGAAGGAGACGCGTCCCTCCGCGTGAGGATTGAGTGGAAGAGCAGTGAATTGGGAAGAGGGAAAGAGATCCGCTGATCCTCAAGTGGGGTCCTGGTACCTTCGGGATCCTGAGGTGAGCTTAAACTTTACATAGTGGGTTACAGTTATGCATATCTAAGCATCCCTGAGCAAATTGTGGTCATACCCATCATTGACACACTGTTGTCTTTTCTGTAAGGTGGTCTGCTAAGATGTCTCGGTGGTTAAGAGCACTGGCTGTTCTTCCAGAGGACCCGGGTTCAATTCCCAGGACCCACATGGCAGCTCACAGCTGTCTGTAACTCCTCATGCAGATATTCTTTCAGGCAAAACACCAATGTATGTAAGATAAATAAATTATTAAGAAAGATGGTGTAATAAAAGGGAAATCTTTGAGTGGAAACTTACCTGACTAACTCAGGCTTTTGGCAATTTCGTCTCCCAGCATGAGATACCTGGAGGAATTCTAATTTCTCTTTCATTTTTAATAGGTAGCTTTGCTGGGTATAACATTCTGGGTTAAAATTGTTGTTTTTCAGAACTTGGAATACATTTTTTTTCCAGGCCTTTCTGGCTTTAAAAAGTTTCTGTTGAATAAGCAGGTGATATTCTGGTGGGTTTGTCTTTATAAGTGATTTGACCTTTCTCTCTTGCAGTTTTTAATACCCTTTATTCTGTGTTTTAACATTTTAATTAGATGGAATTTCTTTTCTGGTCCTTTCTATTTGGAGTTCTGTGCCTTTGTACCCGTTCAGGCATATCTTTCTCTGGATTTGGATTTTTTTTTCTTCAATGATCTTATTTAAAGCATTCTCTGTACCCTCACTATGGTGTTCTTCTTCTTCTGTGCCCATAATCCAAAGATTAGGTCTTCTCATGGCATCCCAGAGCCCTCACGCTTTCTGTTCCTATTTCCTTTCAAATGTCTCATTGACCAGTACTATGTGACCCATTTCCTTCTCCTTGCTCTCCGACTCTACTTCCTACACATTCCATTCTGTTGGTGTGGTTTACCACTGAGGTTTTTATTTCGCTTTTTATTGAGTTTTCATTTTGCCATCATTTCAGTTTGGGTTTTGTTCAGCAATTTTATCTCAACTTTCATAGATTGACTTCATCATTATATTCATCCCTTTGTTTTTACTCTTTTGAGCTATATTTGTGTCTTCTTGAATACGCTGATTGTTTGAACATCTTTATAATCATTCTTTTGAATTCTTTGGTAGTTTTTTTTTTTCAAGTCATTTCCATTGGTTCATGAAGCAGATGGCTTGTCTCTGTTCTTATTGTTTCTGTTTCTTCAATGGGACTTGCATGTCTGGAGTTAGTTCATGGGTTTTTCATTTTTTACTTTCTTTTGTTTTTGTTTTGTTTTTACTAGTCACCTTTAAAATATTTTGTCCTTTCGGTATTGGCTTCTGCAGTGTTCAGTTGAGAACTAAGTCCTAAGTAGCGTTTGTTAAGTTGGGAGTGTAGACCCCAGCCCCTCACATCTATCCCAGCTCCCAGGCCTGAGAGTTGTATTAGTCTGGACTCCAAATCCCAGCATGCCCGATCCTGACCCCTCTCTCTGAGGGCGGGTGTGGGGGGGTTAGGACCACTCCCACAGGGTATTTAAGTGAGCTCCCAAAAGAGGAACACGTGGTCTCTTTCCTCGTGGCCTGTTTGTTCCTCCTTGGGTCCACTAAGAGCACAGGAATCCCATTAAACCTGGATATACTTTAATTTGGCTTATTGTGATTTGGCTTGATTGGGATTTTTGCGTTGGCAGAGAGCTCGCATTAGGAGAAATTCCTAACAGGGTTGACATGTCCTTCCCCCCTGTAGGGCTGTTATTTTAGGGCAGGGACTCTTACCTTGAGTCTTCCTCTGAGGGTCAGATATTGACCTATGTCAGCAAGAACTTTGTTCTGGTGTCTGCAGGCTTCCCTGTGAATTATGGAACTCTCCACATGCCTGTGAGCTTTACCCAGAGCCAGATAAGGTCCTCACCTTTGGTCTGTAGCTTCCACTGAAGCTACCGGGAGATGAGGAACTTCTATTTACCAATAGACTTCACTCTAACTTAGGAATGATCTGTCCCCTAAATCCACTGCCAGTGAAGGTACTGGGGATATGGAACTTTCCCTTCCCTTGGTTCTAATTTGGAGTTCCACCTTGGTTTTCTGAGACAGGGTCTTTTCACTGGACTGACTGGCCAATGAATCCTAAGAATCATTTTGTCTCCACCTCCCTACTGCTGGGATTACAAGTGTTCTTAAAAAAATGTATGGGTTCCTGGGATTGGTTCTCATATTTGTTAGACAACCATCATACTGACTGAGCATCTTCCCAGCCGGCTGTCTAGCTTTTCTAAGGTAACTCATCATATGAAGTGTCTGGAGGCCAAAGTCTTATTTTGTAGTTTCTTCCATCTCTTGCTCTTGATGGCAGACTCTCTCTATGTTCTGTAACTTTGATGAGAGAGTCCATATATGCCCCGAGTATACCTGTGGGAGTTCTTTGTGACCCTGACTGGGAAGACATTCACTGTCAGATAGTCACCAAGTGTCACAGAGACCAAAGATAATTTTCCTGATGATTTCCTGGTTCACATGACACACTCAGCCCGGCAGCAAAGTTTGCTTCAGTGCGGTCAGCTCCTTCACCAAGAACAGGCATTCCGGAGGTGCTGCCTTCTGTAAGGGTCTTTGAGCTTGAATTTTCAATTAGGAGTTGGCATTTTTATCATTTAACATCTACAGGTACCTTACTAAATTGCATTACAATTCTCCTGTAGAAAGAAAATTATGTTGGGACTAGAGAGATGGCTCAGCAGTCAAGAGCATTTGCTGCACTTGTAACTCCAGTGCCGGAAGATTTAGGGCCTTCTTACCTCAGTGGGCACAGTGCTCACACGCACTTGTCCACCCCACTATCCATAAATAAAAAATAGAAGAAATCTGATAAAAAAAAAGAAAAAAAACATGGAGTGATAAAATGCTTTTTGACATACTTTTGTTTCATTTGAAAACATGTATTTACATGTCAATGTGTGTGCCATGGTGCCCGTGAAGAGGTCAGAAGACAATTGTGGAAGTCAGTTCTCTCTTCTACCATGCGGATTCTGGGACTTGAACTCCGGTCGTCAGCCTTGATGGCAAGCACCTTTACCCGCTGAGCCATTACACTGGCCTAGGCTTTAACTTGAAAACAACAAGAAAGCCAGGCATGGGGGAGCATGCCTTTAATCCCAGCAGTCGGGAGACAGAGGGAGGTCAATCTCTGAGTTTGAGGCTGGCCTGGTCTACCGAGCAAGTTTCAGGACAGCCAGGGCTACACAGAGATACCCTGTATTGAAAAACCAAAAACCAACCAACCAACCAACCAACCAACCAACCAACCAACCAACCAACCAAACAAACAAACAAACAAACAAAAAAAAAACCCAAGAAAGTTCTATGGGGAAAAACTAAAAACACAGGGAAAAGATACAAGGAGGATGAAGACAGACAACAGTAGGTGAGGTTGCATTTAGATGGGGTACAGATAACTCCCCCCTGCCTGTACTTTTGCTGTCTAGGTTATTGCGTTCCTGGGGTGTGAGGCAGGGCCTTTCTCTTGCTTGGCAAACACGTGAACAATGAATTGCACTTTTGTCCTTTCAAAAATGTTTAACAGAGACATAAAGCAGCTTCTTGCAGTACCACTCTGGTCACCAAACCTTACTATGTGGATCTTTCGGAGTGCACTACTTCAAGCCATAGGAAATACTATATGATAACCATATATGCCAGGGTTCTGTAACATCCTGGTTCAGGTCCTGAGCTGGGGAAGGGGCGCCAGTGCACAAAAACAAGTCTGGCTACCAGATGAGTTTCACTCAAGTGGTGGCACAAATAGCTCGAGCTGTCTTTATTTGTACTTAAGAAACACACGTTTTTTCCCCCAACTTTGAAATCAAAATAACTTTTAAACCGAAAACAACGTTCAGCATTTTGCTAGCTTGGTTAAATATCGAGCCAGGCTCACCCTGTCCTTACAAAGCTAAAAGGTGGTAGACATAGGCAACAATATTATTCAGAACATAACAAAACATATTTGCAGACTTAGGGGTGATTTGCCATAGGCTGCTTTCATACAGTTGGCTTGTATTTCTCTAACTGTTCCCTTGTCCGACAAAAGGGTCCTGCACATCTAAGCCTCTATATGAAGGACAGAATCTGATAAGGCGCTCATTTTCCATCCTGCCACACCAGTCTTAATGGGTTTTCTCCTCTGGGATTGGGAGACATAGTGAATGTCCCTGTGTTGCTTCATTATATGTGTCCATTAACTTTTATCATCTCAAATTCTGTCAGCGCTGAATCAGAAAAGTTCCCAGGGTCTGGATTAACAGCTGGTATTTCCAGATAAGAAACCTGAGAAGCATCATTTCCCAAAGAATTTTAGGGGAAAAATAATTGAGAAAAAAATGGGGTTTCCAGGAATGATCACATCTGTCCAATGCCTGACTGGCAAAGAGAAACTAGAAACTATCAGGAGAATCATCAATATTGTGAGAGAGAAGAGAGCATGCAGGCTGCACAGTCCACAGCCGTATTCTGCACTGTCCTGAGGTCTACTGTTTTTGCCAAGTGAGAGACTGTCTTTGCATGATGTCTCAGATTCATAGATGACAATGTCAGGCAAACATATTAGAATAAGACATACAATGCTTTCAAATGTTGTATCATTTAGGAAAGTGCTGTGGGATAATGCTCTTAGACACTGTAAAGATTGTCGCTCATATTAGTTTAATAAAACACTGATTGGTTGGTAGCCAGGCAGGTAGTATGAGCAGGGCAACCAGACTAAGAGAATTCTGGGAAGAGGAAAAGGCAGGAGAGTAAGGCACAAACCAGATGCAGAGGAAGCAAGATGAGAATGCCTTACTGAGAAAAAGTACTAAGCCATGTGGCTAAACATAGATAAAAAATTACAGGTTAATTTAAGTTGTAAGAGCTAGTTAGTAATAAGCCTGAGCTAATAGGCCAAACAGTTTAGAATTAATATAAGCCTCTGTGTATTTCTTTGGCTGTGGGACCAAGAGGGACAGAAACTTCTGTCTATAGGAAAGACCTCAGTTTGTTGCTATAACAACGGTAATGGCCTGGCTCTGCCCCTTAAAGAGACAAGCCACCCCCACTCCCTCCCTGTCCACTGAGGCAAGCTGATCTTCAGCTTCCAGCCTGAATCCCTTCCTTTTCCATCTCCCTCTTAAAGAGGCAGTTTCTGTCTCTCTCCACTTCTCCCCTTCCCTTCTGTTTCTCTCTCCCTCTGCCCCTCTCTCTGCTCTTCTCCCCCTTTCCCCTTCCCTTCCACAACCTACTAAATAAATATCCAATCTCACTCTGCATGGGGTGCCTATCTGTCTGTCTCTCCTTGTGGGACTTGCTGCCCCTCATGGCCCACTGCAACCTCTTGGGGAATTGCATCGTCCTTGCCTGGGACTGGCTGCTTTCAGGACCCACTGCCTGCTGCCTGTCCCCTGCCCCCCAGCTTGAGGACTTGCATGGACCTGCCGTGTGGTCTCATGGCTCGCTGCCTGCTGCAGCCACTTGAGAAACCTGCAGCATTTTACTTAATACATTGCAACAACCCCCACCAAGTCTCTTCAACTAAAACTGGTACATTTTTCCCTTTTATGTGGTCCTTATGGATCAGCTGGGGCTTTTCTTCCAGATGCCAACACCCTGCCTTCATGATTGCCCAATGGACTAGTTACTTCCCTTGTTGCCGTAATAAAATGCCTGAGAAAAGCAACTTAAGGACTAAAGGATTCATTTGGCTCACAGTTGAGTGGTTCAGCCAGTCATGGTAGGAGATGTAAAGTCAGGAGCCCGAGGCAGCTGGTCACAGAGAGACAGGAATGCTGGCTCTCAGCTCACTCTTTTCTTTCTATTCAGTTTAGGACCACAGTCTATGGGGTAGGTGGGTCTTCCCAAATAACCTAACCTGGAGACTCACAAAGATGTGCCCAGGGGTCTATCTCCTAACCTAACCAAAAGACCTGCCAAGTTGACAATCACCATTAACTATCACACTCAGCAAGACAAGAGGCCATGGGCCTGCTGTGACCTGGTTCTTTTTTTTTTTTTTTACAGAATAGGCACAGGTTCCTTCTGCCTTTTGTCCAGTAAGCCACCTGGTGATGTTATCTGACCATACGGTCAGAGAAATAGACTCCCCTCCCCATCCCATGGCTGGAAAGGCAACAGTGCAAATGACTTCCATAGTCATCAAATTTGACCCTCATAAAATCTGATTTTTATTTCATCCATGTTAAAATAAGGAAGGGACTTCCTAAAAGGGTCTATCCCAATGTGTGCATGTGTGTGCCCGTGTGTGTCTGATAGAGCCACTATCTTGCTTGTATCTAAGATTTGTAGGATGGTTGCAGTCACTGCAAGAGTCACCCTGAGGTGGGCCTCCATCACCATCACCCTGTGTTGCCTACAGGATCAGGAAGTGAAATGAGAAACTGGAAGTGACTTGAGCATGTGTGAGGCCTCCAAGCCGGCCTCGCCTCCACAGTGACGCACTTCCTCCAACAGTGACACACTTCCTCCAACAGTGACACACTTCCTCCAACAGTGACACACTTCCTCCAACAAGACCACTCCTACTCCCTAATAGTGCCCACGGCCTTCACCCTAGTAGTTAGTACCATGCCCCTGCCACTGAGTCACTGTCTCTGTGGAGGCATCTTTCTTTCTTCCTCACCGCCATTTCCTGTTATAGATTAAAGGCCTTCCAGAACTTTCTACAGACCCAGCTAGCCAGTGGAAAAGCAGGGGCGGGAATTCACAAATGGCTTCTCTGCCTGCTTCCCAAACTTCCCGGCTCTGTATCCAGACTATAAGAGATGGACACCAGATACACGTCTGCTGCAGGGCGGGGCTTCTGAGCCACACAGCACATTCCTCAGAACACACATGGCCTCACTTTGCCCTGCCTTCTCATGTGCGTCCCTTCCCCCACCAGCCTGTGTTTCCGTGCAGCAGGCAGCCCCTGCTTTCTTTAGGTGTCCTAATTCACAGCCGCAGGCATTTGCCACGTGTCCTGGTGTTGTTCCTGGAATCTGCTTCTTCCTCTCCCCCACGGTGCTCACTTGGCTGTAGCAGTGAGCCAGGATTTGCAGCTCAGAGGTAGAGAGCGTTTTTTTCCTAATCTGAGCCATGCCCAAGCTGGTGCCTGCAGATGTAGCTTTACCACGTTTTTCACAGCCGGTGCCTTGTAGAGGAAAAGCAACGCCTCTGCCAGCTGCCGAGGAGGCAGACACATTCCTGGGAAGCCAGCTCCGGATGGCCTGCAGGCTCCCGCGAGTGTTCTGGGTAGATCCTGGCTCCAGGGTCCGTGGTACTGGCAGCAGTGTCTCTGCTGGCCTCTTGCCTAGGATGACCACAGCCCATACTCTTTCCATCCTGGGCCTCTGGGCTTTGGCCCAGTCAAGGCGATGAGCTCCTTCCAGGCTGGTTGTGCCTTTCCCCCTCTATCTTAAAATAATTGTTTTGGCGTTGCGGGCTGGCAGGCTTACTCACTTAACCCCGAGGCCAAGAGCAGCAAAAGGCTCCCGTAAAGGGCCCCACTGCCATGCACGCCACCCAATCTTCACTCATGGTGGCCAGTGCCCCTATGGCTGCATAGCCTTCAGAGATCATTTTCTGTATGCTTATTCTTCTTTCCCTGCTCTTGCAGGGAAGGAAACTTGGGCTTTAGGTTGATCCTAGTGTAAGCTCTTTTCCTCCACAATGGATAGTGGCAGCTACACACTAACACCACACCACACAGTACACACACCACACACACAAACCACACAGCACACATACCACACACCACACCATAACACACATACAGCACACATCACACACACCACACACACATACCATACATCACACACACACCATATATACACATACCACATCACATACACATACCACACACACATACCCACACAAACACCATACTACACACACACTATATAGACACACACACCACACACACATATCACACAGCACACACACACATACCAAACACCACACACACAC
>NC_022028.1:21121220-21150340 GCF_000317375.1 Microtus ochrogaster | reverse complement strand
CTTGAATGTTGGGCCTCATCTTCTACCGTGTCTAAGGGGGGGGGTCTCGTGTTCTTGGCTGTAGGTCAGGCTAGCTGGCTGGAAAGCTTCTGGGACAGTAATTCTCAACCTTCCTAGTGCTGTGACCTTTTAATGCAGTTCCTCATGTCGTGGCGACCCCCAACCATGAAATTTATTTTCATTGCTACGTCATAATTGTAGTTTTGCTACTGTTATGAGTCGTAATGTCAATATCTGATGCACTACCCATGTAGGAGTCACCACTTACAGGCTGAGACCCGCTGTTTTAGGGGTTTTCTCTGCCTCCATCTCCTGTCTTGCCCTATGCACTCTGGGGTTACAGATGCTTGGACTATTATACTCAGCTGTAAGCGATGACATCACAGACCTGGGGATCTGACACCATGTTCTCATGCCTGTCTGGAAACACTGTACCCCTGGCCCTGTGCTTTGGATCTTAACTTCCACCCCGCCTTCCCAAAGTCCATGTGTCCAAGGCCTGTGACCCTGATGGGAACTGGGGAAATCAAGAGGTGGGACCTCATGGGAAGAGCTTAGGCCACTGGGGAAGCCCCTTTGAAAGGGCTACACAGGCACAGTCCCTTCTTGTCTTTGTTTCCTGGCCCCAGTGAGGTAAATGGACCTTTTCCAGGCGCTCTCCACATGACATGTTGCTTTGACAGAGTCCAAACCCAAACATCCAACCACCATAGCACTACAACCAGCCTTTCCCGGTTGTTCATTTCTGAGTGTACATCAGTGCCAGCTGTTCTCCTCAGTTGTTTCTCTGCTTTAATTGTTTGAGACAGGGTCTCTCACTGAGTCTGGAGCTCATCCATTTGTCTAGACTGGTTGGCCAGGAGCCCCAGGGATCCTTCTATCTCTACCGCCTAGTGTAGGGGTTACAGGCATGCAGTGCTGTGCTAAGCTTCTCACCCGAGTGCTGGGGACCTGAACTCAAGTCTTCATGCTTGCATGGCAAATACTGTACCAATGTAGCCACCTCCTCACCCCACCACTCCTGGTTTTTTTTTTTTTAAGTGGATTTAACTCACAGTGACAGAAAGCCAACATAATTGCTCTCAGTTGTTGCAAGTAAATTCAACTCATTACCAGTAGGAACAGCACAAGAGAGGAATGGAAATAGTAGGCGTTTAGAACATTAGTGGATTTAAGCATGCAGATCTGGAAGTGGTGATATCTTTCCGAACACTTTTTCTTTTTCTTTTGCGATCCAGCAAGTGAAGTTTTCTCCTTGAATGTCATTTGTTCCATCTTTCCCTTTAACAGAGTGTTCTGTGCATTGTGAAAAAATTAAACTGTTTAGTGAGCCAGGGGCTCGACACTCAGTTCTAAGTCGCTTCCACACACCTTGCTCCCATACACCTGGACATAACTTTGGGTCTTTTCAAATTTCACCAAAGGCTACATGGCCTATATGGACACAGGGTATGGCTTGTGTTCCTACCACCAGGGTCACTGGGGTCCAGCTTCCAGAACTTTCTCATCATCCCTGGCATCGTCAAACTCCAGGACTTTTACCTTATTCAGGTAGAACTTAGAGCAAACCTGAAGACTTCATCAGTGTTTTTAAAAAAGGTGGAGACTTATTCCTTTTAAATAAAGACAGATGTACAAGCTGAGGGCTGACAGTGGACTTCTGACCACAGGTTTGTCTCCAGCTCTCCGTTCTGAATGCATCAGACAGCTGTCACCTGTGGAGGGCATGTTATGGTGATTGTGAGCTCCGCTGAACAGTGTGTTTCTTGGGCTGGTTGAGGCCATCTCCTGCTGTTTTCTTTTAATGATACCTTTTCTTTCTTTAGACAGTTCCTCTATTGAACCTTTAACCAAGAACACTCCCACTGAAGCCCTGCCGCCTTCCTAGAATCCTGTGGAAGCAAGTGACCTTGAGGGAAGGAGACGCGTCCCTCCGCGTGAGGATTGAGTGGAAGAGCAGTGAATTGGGAAGAGGGAAAGAGATCCGCTGATCCTCAAGTGGGGTCCTGGTACCTTCGGGATCCTGAGGTGAGCTTAAACTTTACATAGTGGGTTACAGTTATGCATATCTAAGCATCCCTGAGCAAATTGTGGTCATACCCATCATTGACACACTGTTGTCTTTTCTGTAAGGTGGTCTGCTAAGATGTCTCGGTGGTTAAGAGCACTGGCTGTTCTTCCAGAGGACCCGGGTTCAATTCCCAGGACCCACATGGCAGCTCACAGCTGTCTGTAACTCCTCATGCAGATATTCTTTCAGGCAAAACACCAATGTATGTAAGATAAATAAATTATTAAGAAAGATGGTGTAATAAAAGGGAAATCTTTGAGTGGAAACTTACCTGACTAACTCAGGCTTTTGGCAATTTCGTCTCCCAGCATGAGATACCTGGAGGAATTCTAATTTCTCTTTCATTTTTAATAGGTAGCTTTGCTGGGTATAACATTCTGGGTTAAAATTGTTGTTTTTCAGAACTTGGAATACATTTTTTTTCCAGGCCTTTCTGGCTTTAAAAAGTTTCTGTTGAATAAGCAGGTGATATTCTGGTGGGTTTGTCTTTATAAGTGATTTGACCTTTCTCTCTTGCAGTTTTTAATACCCTTTATTCTGTGTTTTAACATTTTAATTAGATGGAATTTCTTTTCTGGTCCTTTCTATTTGGAGTTCTGTGCCTTTGTACCCGTTCAGGCATATCTTTCTCTGGATTTGGATTTTTTTTTCTTCAATGATCTTATTTAAAGCATTCTCTGTACCCTCACTATGGTGTTCTTCTTCTTCTGTGCCCATAATCCAAAGATTAGGTCTTCTCATGGCATCCCAGAGCCCTCACGCTTTCTGTTCCTATTTCCTTTCAAATGTCTCATTGACCAGTACTATGTGACCCATTTCCTTCTCCTTGCTCTCCGACTCTACTTCCTACACATTCCATTCTGTTGGTGTGGTTTACCACTGAGGTTTTTATTTCGCTTTTTATTGAGTTTTCATTTTGCCATCATTTCAGTTTGGGTTTTGTTCAGCAATTTTATCTCAACTTTCATAGATTGACTTCATCATTATATTCATCCCTTTGTTTTTACTCTTTTGAGCTATATTTGTGTCTTCTTGAATACGCTGATTGTTTGAACATCTTTATAATCATTCTTTTGAATTCTTTGGTAGTTTTTTTTTTTCAAGTCATTTCCATTGGTTCATGAAGCAGATGGCTTGTCTCTGTTCTTATTGTTTCTGTTTCTTCAATGGGACTTGCATGTCTGGAGTTAGTTCATGGGTTTTTCATTTTTTACTTTCTTTTGTTTTTGTTTTGTTTTTACTAGTCACCTTTAAAATATTTTGTCCTTTCGGTATTGGCTTCTGCAGTGTTCAGTTGAGAACTAAGTCCTAAGTAGCGTTTGTTAAGTTGGGAGTGTAGACCCCAGCCCCTCACATCTATCCCAGCTCCCAGGCCTGAGAGTTGTATTAGTCTGGACTCCAAATCCCAGCATGCCCGATCCTGACCCCTCTCTCTGAGGGCGGGTGTGGGGGGGTTAGGACCACTCCCACAGGGTATTTAAGTGAGCTCCCAAAAGAGGAACACGTGGTCTCTTTCCTCGTGGCCTGTTTGTTCCTCCTTGGGTCCACTAAGAGCACAGGAATCCCATTAAACCTGGATATACTTTAATTTGGCTTATTGTGATTTGGCTTGATTGGGATTTTTGCGTTGGCAGAGAGCTCGCATTAGGAGAAATTCCTAACAGGGTTGACATGTCCTTCCCCCCTGTAGGGCTGTTATTTTAGGGCAGGGACTCTTACCTTGAGTCTTCCTCTGAGGGTCAGATATTGACCTATGTCAGCAAGAACTTTGTTCTGGTGTCTGCAGGCTTCCCTGTGAATTATGGAACTCTCCACATGCCTGTGAGCTTTACCCAGAGCCAGATAAGGTCCTCACCTTTGGTCTGTAGCTTCCACTGAAGCTACCGGGAGATGAGGAACTTCTATTTACCAATAGACTTCACTCTAACTTAGGAATGATCTGTCCCCTAAATCCACTGCCAGTGAAGGTACTGGGGATATGGAACTTTCCCTTCCCTTGGTTCTAATTTGGAGTTCCACCTTGGTTTTCTGAGACAGGGTCTTTTCACTGGACTGACTGGCCAATGAATCCTAAGAATCATTTTGTCTCCACCTCCCTACTGCTGGGATTACAAGTGTTCTTAAAAAAATGTATGGGTTCCTGGGATTGGTTCTCATATTTGTTAGACAACCATCATACTGACTGAGCATCTTCCCAGCCGGCTGTCTAGCTTTTCTAAGGTAACTCATCATATGAAGTGTCTGGAGGCCAAAGTCTTATTTTGTAGTTTCTTCCATCTCTTGCTCTTGATGGCAGACTCTCTCTATGTTCTGTAACTTTGATGAGAGAGTCCATATATGCCCCGAGTATACCTGTGGGAGTTCTTTGTGACCCTGACTGGGAAGACATTCACTGTCAGATAGTCACCAAGTGTCACAGAGACCAAAGATAATTTTCCTGATGATTTCCTGGTTCACATGACACACTCAGCCCGGCAGCAAAGTTTGCTTCAGTGCGGTCAGCTCCTTCACCAAGAACAGGCATTCCGGAGGTGCTGCCTTCTGTAAGGGTCTTTGAGCTTGAATTTTCAATTAGGAGTTGGCATTTTTATCATTTAACATCTACAGGTACCTTACTAAATTGCATTACAATTCTCCTGTAGAAAGAAAATTATGTTGGGACTAGAGAGATGGCTCAGCAGTCAAGAGCATTTGCTGCACTTGTAACTCCAGTGCCGGAAGATTTAGGGCCTTCTTACCTCAGTGGGCACAGTGCTCACACGCACTTGTCCACCCCACTATCCATAAATAAAAAATAGAAGAAATCTGATAAAAAAAAAGAAAAAAAACATGGAGTGATAAAATGCTTTTTGACATACTTTTGTTTCATTTGAAAACATGTATTTACATGTCAATGTGTGTGCCATGGTGCCCGTGAAGAGGTCAGAAGACAATTGTGGAAGTCAGTTCTCTCTTCTACCATGCGGATTCTGGGACTTGAACTCCGGTCGTCAGCCTTGATGGCAAGCACCTTTACCCGCTGAGCCATTACACTGGCCTAGGCTTTAACTTGAAAACAACAAGAAAGCCAGGCATGGGGGAGCATGCCTTTAATCCCAGCAGTCGGGAGACAGAGGGAGGTCAATCTCTGAGTTTGAGGCTGGCCTGGTCTACCGAGCAAGTTTCAGGACAGCCAGGGCTACACAGAGATACCCTGTATTGAAAAACCAAAAACCAACCAACCAACCAACCAACCAACCAACCAACCAACCAACCAACCAAACAAACAAACAAACAAACAAAAAAAAAACCCAAGAAAGTTCTATGGGGAAAAACTAAAAACACAGGGAAAAGATACAAGGAGGATGAAGACAGACAACAGTAGGTGAGGTTGCATTTAGATGGGGTACAGATAACTCCCCCCTGCCTGTACTTTTGCTGTCTAGGTTATTGCGTTCCTGGGGTGTGAGGCAGGGCCTTTCTCTTGCTTGGCAAACACGTGAACAATGAATTGCACTTTTGTCCTTTCAAAAATGTTTAACAGAGACATAAAGCAGCTTCTTGCAGTACCACTCTGGTCACCAAACCTTACTATGTGGATCTTTCGGAGTGCACTACTTCAAGCCATAGGAAATACTATATGATAACCATATATGCCAGGGTTCTGTAACATCCTGGTTCAGGTCCTGAGCTGGGGAAGGGGCGCCAGTGCACAAAAACAAGTCTGGCTACCAGATGAGTTTCACTCAAGTGGTGGCACAAATAGCTCGAGCTGTCTTTATTTGTACTTAAGAAACACACGTTTTTTCCCCCAACTTTGAAATCAAAATAACTTTTAAACCGAAAACAACGTTCAGCATTTTGCTAGCTTGGTTAAATATCGAGCCAGGCTCACCCTGTCCTTACAAAGCTAAAAGGTGGTAGACATAGGCAACAATATTATTCAGAACATAACAAAACATATTTGCAGACTTAGGGGTGATTTGCCATAGGCTGCTTTCATACAGTTGGCTTGTATTTCTCTAACTGTTCCCTTGTCCGACAAAAGGGTCCTGCACATCTAAGCCTCTATATGAAGGACAGAATCTGATAAGGCGCTCATTTTCCATCCTGCCACACCAGTCTTAATGGGTTTTCTCCTCTGGGATTGGGAGACATAGTGAATGTCCCTGTGTTGCTTCATTATATGTGTCCATTAACTTTTATCATCTCAAATTCTGTCAGCGCTGAATCAGAAAAGTTCCCAGGGTCTGGATTAACAGCTGGTATTTCCAGATAAGAAACCTGAGAAGCATCATTTCCCAAAGAATTTTAGGGGAAAAATAATTGAGAAAAAAATGGGGTTTCCAGGAATGATCACATCTGTCCAATGCCTGACTGGCAAAGAGAAACTAGAAACTATCAGGAGAATCATCAATATTGTGAGAGAGAAGAGAGCATGCAGGCTGCACAGTCCACAGCCGTATTCTGCACTGTCCTGAGGTCTACTGTTTTTGCCAAGTGAGAGACTGTCTTTGCATGATGTCTCAGATTCATAGATGACAATGTCAGGCAAACATATTAGAATAAGACATACAATGCTTTCAAATGTTGTATCATTTAGGAAAGTGCTGTGGGATAATGCTCTTAGACACTGTAAAGATTGTCGCTCATATTAGTTTAATAAAACACTGATTGGTTGGTAGCCAGGCAGGTAGTATGAGCAGGGCAACCAGACTAAGAGAATTCTGGGAAGAGGAAAAGGCAGGAGAGTAAGGCACAAACCAGATGCAGAGGAAGCAAGATGAGAATGCCTTACTGAGAAAAAGTACTAAGCCATGTGGCTAAACATAGATAAAAAATTACAGGTTAATTTAAGTTGTAAGAGCTAGTTAGTAATAAGCCTGAGCTAATAGGCCAAACAGTTTAGAATTAATATAAGCCTCTGTGTATTTCTTTGGCTGTGGGACCAAGAGGGACAGAAACTTCTGTCTATAGGAAAGACCTCAGTTTGTTGCTATAACAACGGTAATGGCCTGGCTCTGCCCCTTAAAGAGACAAGCCACCCCCACTCCCTCCCTGTCCACTGAGGCAAGCTGATCTTCAGCTTCCAGCCTGAATCCCTTCCTTTTCCATCTCCCTCTTAAAGAGGCAGTTTCTGTCTCTCTCCACTTCTCCCCTTCCCTTCTGTTTCTCTCTCCCTCTGCCCCTCTCTCTGCTCTTCTCCCCCTTTCCCCTTCCCTTCCACAACCTACTAAATAAATATCCAATCTCACTCTGCATGGGGTGCCTATCTGTCTGTCTCTCCTTGTGGGACTTGCTGCCCCTCATGGCCCACTGCAACCTCTTGGGGAATTGCATCGTCCTTGCCTGGGACTGGCTGCTTTCAGGACCCACTGCCTGCTGCCTGTCCCCTGCCCCCCAGCTTGAGGACTTGCATGGACCTGCCGTGTGGTCTCATGGCTCGCTGCCTGCTGCAGCCACTTGAGAAACCTGCAGCATTTTACTTAATACATTGCAACAACCCCCACCAAGTCTCTTCAACTAAAACTGGTACATTTTTCCCTTTTATGTGGTCCTTATGGATCAGCTGGGGCTTTTCTTCCAGATGCCAACACCCTGCCTTCATGATTGCCCAATGGACTAGTTACTTCCCTTGTTGCCGTAATAAAATGCCTGAGAAAAGCAACTTAAGGACTAAAGGATTCATTTGGCTCACAGTTGAGTGGTTCAGCCAGTCATGGTAGGAGATGTAAAGTCAGGAGCCCGAGGCAGCTGGTCACAGAGAGACAGGAATGCTGGCTCTCAGCTCACTCTTTTCTTTCTATTCAGTTTAGGACCACAGTCTATGGGGTAGGTGGGTCTTCCCAAATAACCTAACCTGGAGACTCACAAAGATGTGCCCAGGGGTCTATCTCCTAACCTAACCAAAAGACCTGCCAAGTTGACAATCACCATTAACTATCACACTCAGCAAGACAAGAGGCCATGGGCCTGCTGTGACCTGGTTCTTTTTTTTTTTTTTTACAGAATAGGCACAGGTTCCTTCTGCCTTTTGTCCAGTAAGCCACCTGGTGATGTTATCTGACCATACGGTCAGAGAAATAGACTCCCCTCCCCATCCCATGGCTGGAAAGGCAACAGTGCAAATGACTTCCATAGTCATCAAATTTGACCCTCATAAAATCTGATTTTTATTTCATCCATGTTAAAATAAGGAAGGGACTTCCTAAAAGGGTCTATCCCAATGTGTGCATGTGTGTGCCCGTGTGTGTCTGATAGAGCCACTATCTTGCTTGTATCTAAGATTTGTAGGATGGTTGCAGTCACTGCAAGAGTCACCCTGAGGTGGGCCTCCATCACCATCACCCTGTGTTGCCTACAGGATCAGGAAGTGAAATGAGAAACTGGAAGTGACTTGAGCATGTGTGAGGCCTCCAAGCCGGCCTCGCCTCCACAGTGACGCACTTCCTCCAACAGTGACACACTTCCTCCAACAGTGACACACTTCCTCCAACAGTGACACACTTCCTCCAACAAGACCACTCCTACTCCCTAATAGTGCCCACGGCCTTCACCCTAGTAGTTAGTACCATGCCCCTGCCACTGAGTCACTGTCTCTGTGGAGGCATCTTTCTTTCTTCCTCACCGCCATTTCCTGTTATAGATTAAAGGCCTTCCAGAACTTTCTACAGACCCAGCTAGCCAGTGGAAAAGCAGGGGCGGGAATTCACAAATGGCTTCTCTGCCTGCTTCCCAAACTTCCCGGCTCTGTATCCAGACTATAAGAGATGGACACCAGATACACGTCTGCTGCAGGGCGGGGCTTCTGAGCCACACAGCACATTCCTCAGAACACACATGGCCTCACTTTGCCCTGCCTTCTCATGTGCGTCCCTTCCCCCACCAGCCTGTGTTTCCGTGCAGCAGGCAGCCCCTGCTTTCTTTAGGTGTCCTAATTCACAGCCGCAGGCATTTGCCACGTGTCCTGGTGTTGTTCCTGGAATCTGCTTCTTCCTCTCCCCCACGGTGCTCACTTGGCTGTAGCAGTGAGCCAGGATTTGCAGCTCAGAGGTAGAGAGCGTTTTTTTCCTAATCTGAGCCATGCCCAAGCTGGTGCCTGCAGATGTAGCTTTACCACGTTTTTCACAGCCGGTGCCTTGTAGAGGAAAAGCAACGCCTCTGCCAGCTGCCGAGGAGGCAGACACATTCCTGGGAAGCCAGCTCCGGATGGCCTGCAGGCTCCCGCGAGTGTTCTGGGTAGATCCTGGCTCCAGGGTCCGTGGTACTGGCAGCAGTGTCTCTGCTGGCCTCTTGCCTAGGATGACCACAGCCCATACTCTTTCCATCCTGGGCCTCTGGGCTTTGGCCCAGTCAAGGCGATGAGCTCCTTCCAGGCTGGTTGTGCCTTTCCCCCTCTATCTTAAAATAATTGTTTTGGCGTTGCGGGCTGGCAGGCTTACTCACTTAACCCCGAGGCCAAGAGCAGCAAAAGGCTCCCGTAAAGGGCCCCACTGCCATGCACGCCACCCAATCTTCACTCATGGTGGCCAGTGCCCCTATGGCTGCATAGCCTTCAGAGATCATTTTCTGTATGCTTATTCTTCTTTCCCTGCTCTTGCAGGGAAGGAAACTTGGGCTTTAGGTTGATCCTAGTGTAAGCTCTTTTCCTCCACAATGGATAGTGGCAGCTACACACTAACACCACACCACACAGTACACACACCACACACACAAACCACACAGCACACATACCACACACCACACCATAACACACATACAGCACACATCACACACACCACACACACATACCATACATCACACACACACCATATATACACATACCACATCACATACACATACCACACACACATACCCACACAAACACCATACTACACACACACTATATAGACACACACACCACACACACATATCACACAGCACACACACACATACCAAACACCACACACACACCCCCACACCACACCATACCACACACACATATTACACAGCACACATCACACACACATACCACACATCTCACACACAAAAACATTATACACACATACCACACCACATACATGCACACACACCGCACTCATACACACACACCACACACATACACAAATACCACATCACATACACACAATAGACACACGCGCAAACAACACACCACACATATACATACCACATGCCACACACACCACATCACACACACACACACACACACACACACACACACACACACACACACACACCAAGATTCCTTGTTGGTTCAGGGAATCCTGCCATAGCTCCTGGTATGGGAAAATCCTGTTTTATTCAAACAGTAGGCCTCCAGGTGTTCAGAGCTCCTTGGGCCTGTGTTTATCATGTGCTCAGGGATGTGCCCGGGTTCATTCACAGAAAGTTTGAGCCTCGCTGCCTGTGTTATCTAGACAATGCTTGACATCAGGCAGAGCTCATGGTCATGGGGTGGGGGGAGCCGCATTTGCCACCAACAAAATAGGAGCCAATGATGTGTTGTTTCTTTTTGTTATTTTCCTAAGACTAGATCTCATTGTATAGCCCTGGCTGGCTTTGAACTCATGAGCCTCCTACCCCAGCCACCTGAGTACTGGAATTACAGTCATGTGTTAGCATGACCAACTGAGAAATTATTTCTTATCTATTCTCCAAAGAGCAATCATTGCCAGTTAGGCTAAAAGTTTCTTTTTTCTTTAAAATATTAATAAACTACCTGTTTAAATATGAGGCAGATGTGTAAGGCCCTCCTGACCGGCTTTTGCACGTGTGTGCATGTCTGTCCGTGTGTTGGATGTTTGTATGTATTGAAGGGCAACATCAAATGTTTCCCTCTATTGCTCTCTCCCTTGTGTCTTGGAGATAGAGTCTCTCACCAAACCTCAGTGCCCCTGAGGCAGTTTGGCTAGACTGCATGGCCAGCAAGCCCCAGAGATCTTGGCAGCTCCACTTCCCCAGTGCTGAGATTATAGGGACACACTACTGCATCTGGATTGTAACACATATATTCTGGGGGGTGGGGGTTGGATAGGCCCTATGCTTGTGCAGCAAACACTTCATTGACCAAACCATTTCCCCAGCACCCTTCTGACCCCCTTGACCCTCTGACTGCTATGAAATAGGCCTGATTTTTCTCCACCCTCCAGCTAAGATATGCAGTAGGCAGAACTCAGGTTAACCTCCTGGCTGCCTGCATGGGCTATGTTATAAGAGCCTGTTCCCCACACTCTCCCGCCCTGCTCCATCACCTAGACCCTTTAAACAAGTCACTAGGCCTGCATGGGCTATGTTATAAGAGCCTGTTCCCCACACTCTCCCGCCCTGCTCCATCACCTAGACCCTTTAAACAAGTCATTTCACATCGCCTACCACTTTCAGACAGAACTAGGCAGCAGGCAGCGGAACTCCAGCACTCTGTATTTTAAAAGCAGAGGCAAGAAAAAAATAATAAAGCAGACTTAATGAGCATTTCCCATGTATTGGAGTGAAGGGAGACTCAGAGCAGTTATGGATGTAGACAGTGGTAACTTGGTATTCATAAATCATGCTGTGAAATCTGATGCAATCATTGCAGGTACAAGTGGACAGTAAATTTGAAAGTTAATTTCTTGTTGGGCAAAGTCTATCAGCTTAGAGCATTCAGACCTGTGAATGAACAGAGACTTCCTGTACGACACCTGACTGAGCAGAAGGGAAAAGCCTTATAGTAACTGGTGATGGGATTGTGCATCTAAATGAGGAAAAGGGGACGGCGGAGAGGTCTCGGCAAGTGAAGTGCCTGCCATATAAACATGGGTAGCTGAGTTCAGATCCCCAGCACCCAGTAAGCGCAGCCCAATGTGCCTGAAATCCCAGAGCTGGAGAGGTGGGGACAGGAAGGTCCCTGAGGCTTGGTGGCTGGCTAGGTTAGGCGATGTGAAATGGTCCCCACCAGGCCTAGTGACTTGTTTAAAGGGTCTGGTTTAGCGAAAGACCCTGTTTCAAACAATTAGGGTGGAGAACAGTTGGGGGAGACACCTGTTGCCAACCTGTGTTTTTTTACAGTCAGGTGCACTTTAATGCATATATACCTGCGCTCACATTAGTGCTCACATGTGTGCATGCACACACCTGGACACACACGCGCACACATATCCATCCTACCTATTCAATCAAATAGATAAAAGAATAAATAAACCTGGCCCCTACTGCTAGTATTCAGATTACAACCGTCTATGGCAAGCTGACCAACTAAGCAGTTTAGATAGGACAGGAGGGTCAGAAGTTTAAAGTTATCTTTGGCAACCAGCTATGGCATGAGCTCTAGGCCACCCTGGGTTATATGAGACCCTAAAAACAAACAAACAGCAAGAACAACAACACATCAAGATAACACAAGTGGTAGGGAGGAGCTTTTAAAACAGGGTATAGTAATTCAAACCCGAGGAGGGCAGATCAATTAGCCTGTGTTACAATATTTGCTTACCAAGAGACTGTAATGGGAGCCAAAGTGAGCTCAGAGAGGGAGCTGGAAGCCCAGAACCCATGAGACGTCTGCCTGAATATATAAAGAACTCTTGCAAATCAATAAGAAAAACTCAAACAGTACAGTAGGAAATCATGAAAGGGACTTGAACAGGGACTATGTTCATTTTAAATGGCCTTAGTGCAGAGTCAGTGTTTCCGCCTCCTGCAGTCAGAGCGATGCTAGTTAGAGCCACACCGTGGTGTCTGAGGTAGTTTTAAAACAACACACATGAAGTTTGCTTATGCTTCCCTCTCCAGGGCCCAGATCTTGATGCCCCATCATTGAGTTTGAGCTGAAGTAACTTATTTGTGTGCATGCGTGAGTGGATGTGTGTAAGTGTGTTCACACACCCATGTGTGTGCTTGTGTGTGTGCATGTTTCTGTGTGCTCATGTTTGTGCATGCGAGTGTGTGCATGTTTCCATATCCATGTGTGTGCATGTGACTATGGTGCCCATATGTCACAGTGAGCATATGGAGGCCAGAGGACTGCCTCAGGGGTTATAGTCAAGGACTCTGTTGTTTGAAACTGTGTGCAACAGACCAACTAACTGTCCCACAGCATCTGGGAGTCTCCTGTCTCTCTTTCCCATCTTGAGATAGAAGCACTGTGTTGATGAATGGTGGGCTGCGTTCCGCCCTGCTCCTAGCCGCCTGGCTAGCTTATGCCCTGAAATAATTACAAGGAAACTGTATTCTTTTAAACACTGCCTGGCCCATTAGTTCCAGCCTCTTATTGGCTAGCTCTTACATATTGATCTAATCCATTTCTAATAATCTGTGTAGCCCATGAGGTGGCTTACCAGGGAAGATCTTAACCTGCGGCTGTGTCGGGTGGGAGAATCATGGCGACTGCCTGACTCGGCTTCTTTCTCCCAGCATTCTGTCTGTTTATTCCACCCACCTAAGGGCTGGCCTATCAAAATGGGCCAAGGCAGTTTCTTTATTTTCTTTATTAATTAACCAATGAAAGCAACAGATTAGAAAGAAATCACTCCCACATCAGCACTGGGATTACGGATTCATCCCTCTATGCCTAGCAACATTCCATAGGTTCGCATGTTTATGTAGCAAGTACTTTACCCATGGAGCCCTCTCTCTAGCCAGGAAGTACATATTTAATGGTCAATGTGCCGAAAGAAATGAGAGGGACACTTCCAACACTAAGTCACAAGAGATAATATGACCCCTTCTGTCTCTTTGTGTCCCTCGGACCACTGATTTGGGGAAATCTGTGCCCTCAGAGAGAAGCATCACATAGCCCCATGGAGAGCTGTGTTGCTGCATGGTTGTAATCTCAGAGTGGGGGAGGCAGAGACAGGCGAATCTCTGGTGCTTGCTGGCTCGTCAGCCTAGCCTACATAAGTTCCGAGTAACTGAGAGACTCAGTTTCAAAAAATCAAAAGCAAGATGAACAATACTTGAAGAATGAAGCTGAGTTTGTCCTCTGACTTCCACATACAAATGCACTCACATGTACCCCCCCACATGAGCATACAACACAGTACATATGTACACACACACACACACACACACACACAGAATGTGGGTAGATGATGTTAAGCATTCTAGTAGTAAAGGCATTGAATTGAATTAATATTTGTCACTTAACAAATTACCTCAAGATTGGGTGACTAGATGGAAAGTACATTTATGTCAAGATTTATGAGGCAGGGAGTTGAGGTTGGCTGGCCTCGATGACTCTGGTCTTCGGAGGCTTCAGTCACGATGTCAGTTGGAGCTGCTGGCATCTGGGGGTGAAGGGGGAGTCCACTTCTTCATCAAGGGTGATGTCTCCCTGTAGCAGAGCACTCTGGCTCTGGCGGGGCTGGATTAGAGCAGCGTGTCCATCTTTCCTGGTTTCAGTCTGTTGTCATAATAAAATATCCTGGCAAAAAGCAACTCAGGGAAGAAGTTTATTTGGTTTGTGATTCCAGGTTTTAGTCCGCTGGTATGGAAAAGGCAAGACAGGAACTCAAGCAACTATTCATTCACAAGATGTCCAAATATGAGCAGAGAGAAACTAGACACAACCTTGCTTTCTGCTTCCATTCAGCTAGCTTTCTTTACTCTTATACAGTTTGGGGCCCCAAACCAGGGAATGGGTCTTCCTGCACTGATGAAGAGTCGAGACAGTTCCCTATAGACAGACTCACAGCACAATATGGCCTAGACAATTCATTGAGACTTTCTTACCAGGTGATTCTAGGCTGTGTCAAGTCGACAGTTAAAACCAACCAACGCATCATGCCTCTTGTGTTGCCTCTATTGCACACATGTTGAACCAACCTAGGACATGGTCTTAGACTCCTCAAGCCAAAAAGAACCCTTTTTTGTTTTTAACGTACAAATTCCCCAGCCTCAGGCACTTCATTATGGTGACAGAATACAGGCTAAGAAGCTGGGCCTTGTGGTGCATACTTGTAACCCCAGCACTTGGGAAATGGAGTGTCTCAGTTAGGGTTCCGATTGCTGTGAGGGGACACCATGACCATGGCAAGTCTGATAAGGAAAGCATTTAATTGGGGTGGCTTGCTTACAGTTTCAGAGGTTCAGTCCTTTATCACCACGACAGGGAGCACAGCGGTGTGCAGGCAGACATGCAGGAGGAGTAGCTGACAGCCCTACATGTTACAGGCAGCAGGAAGTCAACTGAGACACTAGGCCATATCCTGAGCAGAGCAAACTTCAAAGCCTGCCTCCACAGTGACACACTCCCTCCCACAAGGGCATATTCACTCCAAAAAAAAGCCACACCTCCTAATATTTCCACTTCCTGTGAGATTATGGGATCCAATTACAGTCAGACTACCACATGGAGGCAGGGGATGAGGAGTCCAAGGACAGCTTAAGCCAGATCCTGTCTTAATGGTAAACGGGGAAAATGAGAACGGTAAAGCTAGCACAGAGAGGAGGCCCAGTTGCATTTCAGGGAAAAGGCCGTTGATGAAGCAGAGGGGCCCTGGAGCTTTGCTTGTTAGCAACGTTTTATGTCCTCGCCTGGGCTGCGGTTGCACAGCTGTTCAGTGCATTACCTACCCAATTATGTTTGGTGCCTTTTCCTGTGTGGTTGTGTACTTACGAAAAAGATTCATTAAAGAAGCCACAAAGCAACAGGATATAACACGGCAGACACATCTCTCAGGCCTGTGGTAAAGCCTTTGGTATGAGTCCCATGGCCCATCCAGATACTCTGTTTCCTTAGTGCTGAGCTACACAATCCCCCTGCTCTCGGGTGACACAGACATGACCTCTGGGAGGTCATAAGGGTGTGTTCTCTAGGTAATCCTCTACCAAACATATTCATTTGGTTGAATCTGGGGACAGAGAAGTGGAGGCTATGTTCCTTGGTGAGGGTTTGAGCGTGGCTCCTGGAGAGATGGGCAGGGAATGGTGGAGTTGGTACCATGCTAGGGAGGCTTGGAGTCTCAGTATGTCTCTTCTGAACACATGACTGCCTCTGACCTGGGCAAGTACTATGTGGGCTGCTTCTGCTGATGGGGTCAAACGCAGGTTTACAGGGTGTCAAGCTACCACATTGCAATATGTATCAATACTTCTTCTTTTTTATGCTGAATGATAGCCCATTATATGGATATACCACATTAAAAAAAACCCTTATTCATTAGTTGATGGACATGTGGGTTGTTACGACTTCTCGATTATTATAGCTAATGCTCCCGTGAACATCTATTGAGTGGTCATATTTTCATTTTTTTTTTGTTGGATGTGTACTAAGGAGTGAAGCAGCTTGACCAAATGAGAATGTCTATTTTATTATTTATTTTATTTTATTGTGTCCTATGTGTGTCTTTCTATGTGTGTGGGGTTGTATGTGCACATACCCCTACACAGATGCACACATCCATGTGTGTACATGTAGAAGGCAGGGAGGATGTCAGGTACCTTCCTTTATCGCTTGAGACAGAGTTATTTATTTATTTATTTATTTATTTATTTATTTATTTATTTTGGTTTTTCGAGACAGGGTGAGACAGAGTTCTTTTTCTTTTGTTTGAGACTGGATATCTCTGTGTAACAGCCCTGGCTGTCCTGGAACTCACTCTGTAGACAAGGCTGGCCTCGAACTCACAGAGATCTGCCTATGTTTGCCTCCCAAGTGCTGGGATTAAAGGCAAGCACCCCCACCACCCGGCTTGAGACAGAGTTTCAAACTGAACCTGAACCCCACTATTTTGGCTTGGCTGCCTGGTCAGCTAGCTCCTAGGAGTCACCTGTCTGTCTCCAAGATGTTAGGGTTACAGACATTCACTGGCATGCTTGCCTTTTACAAGTGGGCTAAGGATTCAAATTCAAGTCCCCCTGCTTGCCAGCAAGCACTCTTACACGCTGAGCCTTCTCCCCAGACCCAAGAACCATCAGACTATTTCCTGCCGTGTGGGACCACGGCACATTCCCACCAGCAATGCAAAGAGCTGTAGCCTTGCACATCCTGCACACTCACAGCCCTCTGTCTGAGGGATGCCAATCTCTTGCCAGTTTTAAAAACAGGTTGTCTTTTACTGATTTGTGCGTAGACCCTTGATCAACAATGTGAGTTATGTTTACATTCAAATCATTTTTTGCTTGTGGCGTGTGAGTGTGTGAGTGTGTATGTACATATGTGTGGAGGTCCAAAGACAGCATTGTGCGTCACCCCTTTTATTCTACCATGTTCTAAGACAGGACTTCTTGTTTGTCACTGCATGAGTAACTGTCCCTCAAGCTGCTGAGACTTCTTCACTTACCATCTCCCCACAGGGGTGTATGCTAGGAGTACAGACACCCATGCTGCTGAACCTGCCTTTTGAAAGTTTTATTATTATTTATTATTATATCATCATCGTCATTATTATTTTACTTATCTGTAGGTGTGTGTATCTGTGTGAGGGTCGTTAAGTATATGTGAGCACAGGTGTCTAAAGAGTCCAGAGGTGTTGGAGTTACAGGTTGTTGCCTGTACTGTACAGTGGTACATGGTGCTGGGAACTCACCTCGGGTCCTCAGTGAGAGCAGAAGGCGCTCTTAACCACTGAGCCACTCCGCAGCTCCTGAGCATCTGAGGATCTGAGCTCAGGTTGTCCAGCTTATGTGGCAAGCACTGAGCCATCTCCCTAGCCTTTTGTTTTGTTTGTTTTCTCACTTATTTTTGGGCTGTGTGGATGTATATGCATATGTGTGTGTGTGCACAAGTCTCAGTGGGATCAACACACGACAGATTAAATGTGACAGCTAACCCCTTTTCTTAAAAAAAAAAAGGAGTCAAGTTTAGGTGAACATGGGTGTGAAGAGACAGCACGTGTGACTTAGGCGTGTAGGCCTGGAGGGGGGAAAAAAGAGAACGAAACTGAAGAAGTAATTCTATGGCCTCCCCGCAAGAAAGAAGAGTCCATATGCATCGCCACAGATTGTAACAGTAAAAGCCACAGGGCGTCATCTGGATCCCATCTTGACCTTCCCTCAGCTCCTGGGCACAAGCTGTTGCTGGGAAAGGAATCCATGAAAGGGCTGGAAGGAAAGGGGAGGAGCGCCAGTGTCCCTAGGTGTGGCTGTTGCTGCTGCTCTGGGAGCACAGGGGTGGGAAGGAGGAAGTGACCTAGGAGCCATTTTGTCCCACCTGAGCATGCGTGGGCTGAGATCAGACAGGTCTGTGGATATTGAGTAGGGTAGGGGAGCCCCTGAGCAGTCGGCTGCCTCCTGTGAGGGAGGGAGGAATCTGTTTCCCTGGAGCTCTTTTTACTTTGAGAGTTAACCCATCAAAGTCCTCACATTTTGTAGAGATTTCAGAATCTGTCTCTGACCGATTCCCTCTTGGGGTGGGTGGTGTCCTATGTTAGAACCACAGACGGACGGAACTCTCTAAGGATGCCTGCGGAGTGATGGATCAGGACTCTACATTGATGTCAGCGCACTTTCTCATGCACTCATGTTCAATCTCCAGGTTGTCCCGACCAACCAGAAAGTACTTTGTTACTCTTGGTTGGTCGTCTGCACGCAGTTATAGGGTCACTATTTTTGAGGGCCCTCCCCCTTCGGTATTGTTCTCCCTCGGCTCCTCCTCAACTAAAGCTCCTCCCTTTCCCCTTCATATCCCCTGTATCATGGTATTCCCTTCTCTAGGGCTCCTTCCCTGCCGCCGTGGCCCCTTATTACTCTACTGGTTAATCTTAGCATTTTATAGATATTTACATCTGAAGATTTGGAAGCATAAACGAGAGGGAACATGCGATGTTTGTCTTTCTGAGTCTAGGTTCTCTCATTAACATAATATCTTCTAGTTACTTCCATCTGTCTGCAAATGTCATGATGTCGGTTTTCTTCAGAGCTAAATAGTATTCGATTCTATGTGTGTATGTACCGCACATTCATCAACTCATCAGTTGAAGGCCCCTAGGCTGTTTCCATTTCCTAGCTAGTGTGGGTAGAAAGTCAATGGATATGGCTGAATCTGTGGAGTAGGAGGTCAAGTCCTTGAGCATGTACCAAGGAGTGGTGTAGCTAAGGGTCATGGTTTGCTTTCTATTACTATGATTTAAAAAAAAAAAAAAGACCCAAAGCAATTTGGGTGGGGAAGAATTTATTTGGCTTGCACATCTCAATTACAGTCTATCATAAAGGGAAGCCAGGGTAGGGAACTCAAGGCAGGAACCTGGAGGCAAAACCTGAAGTAGAGACCATGGAGGAATGCTCCTTCTGGCTCACCCAGACTGCTTTCTTACGTCTCAGGACCACCTGTCCAAGGGTAGTACAGCCCATAGTGAGCTGGGCCCTCCCACATCCATCAAGAAAGAGCCCCAGAGACTTGCCTACAGGCCAATCTTATAGGGACGTTTTCTCAGCTGAAGTCCCCTTTCTCAGATAACCATAGTTTGTGTCAAGTTGATGAAAATTAAAAACAAACAACAAAATAAGCAAACAAACAAAACCAAACTAACCAGCACATTGGGTCGTATGCTAGATTTCTTTTTAGCATTTTGAGACGTTTCCATAGTGATTTCCAGCGTGGCTGGACCAGTTGCATTCCCTTCCCTTCGCATCTTTGCCAGCATTTGTTGTCAGTCATTTCTAATGGCATAAGATGAAATTTCAAGAAGTTTTAATTTGCATTTTCCTAGTTGCTAAGGATGTTGAACACTTTTTGAGATAATTTTTAGCCACTTTAATTTCTTCTTTTGAGAAACTTCAGTTCAAATCCATAGCCCATTTTTTTTTAATTGGGTCATTTGTTTCCCCAACTCTTTTTTTTTTTTTTTGAGTTTGTTATGTATCCTGAGTATTAATTTTCTGTCAGATGCACAGCTGGCGAAGATTCTCTCCCGTTCTGTGGGTTTCTTCTTCACTTGATTCTTTCCTTAAGCTGTCCAGAACCTCTTGGGGTTCCGAGGTGCCACTTGTCAGTCCTTGGCCTTAATTCCCAGACAGATCCAGTCCTAATCAGACTGTCCTTTCCTGCATCTCCAGCATGCAGAGTGTTGCCGGTGCTTTCTTTCTTCTTGCAGTTTCAGTGTTTCGGGTTTCACATTCAGGTCTTTGACCCATCATAGTTGACTGGGGGCCGAGGGCAGAGTGCCAGACACACGTCTGCTTTCATTCTCCTACATGCCGACACCTGTGTTTCCAGCGTTATTTGTTGAGGATGCTGTCTTTTCTCCAGTGTATGTCTTTGGCATCTTTGACAAATGTCAGATGGTTGTAGTTACATGTACTCATGTCTGTGTTTCTGTCTTGTCCTATTGGTCTATATGTCTGCTTTTATGACAGTACCGTACTGGTTTCTGTTATTGTAGATTTGTAAAGTGTCTTGAAATCTGGGAAGAGCAATCCTTCCTGCATTATTATTTTTGCTCAGAATTTCATTGGCTTTCTGGAATCTTTTGCAGCTCTATATGAATTTTTTTCTGTTTCTATTTTTCTATTTCTGTGAAAAAATGTTGGAATTTTCATAGGGATCATATTGATTCTATAAATGGCTTTTGACAGGACGGCCATTTTCACAGATTAATTCTGCCAGTCGATGAGTAGGGGAGATCTTTTCATGTTTGTCTTCCTCAATCTCTTCCTTCAAAGATTTAGAGATTTAATTGTAGAAGTCTTTCACCTCCTTGGTGAGATTCATTTCTAGATAATTCTTTTTCTTATAAATGGGAGTGTGTCCATGATCTCTTTCTTGGCATGTTTGTTGATAGTGTCTAAGATTTCTTGATTTTTTTTGTATTCTGGCACTTTTCTGGAATTCTTGATCATTTTTTAGATGCTTTATGGGAATTTTAAGGACCTCTTATGGATCATATTGTCTACACAAAGGGATGATTTAACTTCTTCTTTTCCTATTTATAGCTCTTTATTTTCTTTCTCTTGCCTTATTCCTTCACCTAATGTTTCAAGCATTATATTGAAAAGGAATGGAGATAGTGAACATCCCTATCTCGTTCCTGATTTTAATGAAATTGATTCAAATTTTCCTCCATTTAGGATTTTATTATGTTGAGGTATGTGCCCTCCAGCCCTATTTTCTCTATGAACAAGACATGTTGAATTTTGTTAAAGGCTTTTTCTGCATATATTGAGGTGATTATGTGATTTTTGTCCTTAAGGTCATATATATGATTTATTATATTTATTAACTTACATATATCGAACCATCTCCAGAATAAAACCAACTTGATCATTGTGGATGATCTTTTTGATGTATGCCTTTACTAGGTTTATAGGTATTTTATTGAGCACATTTGCATTTATGCTTATTTGGGATATACAAAGCTGTGTGTGTGTGCATGCAAGCGTGCGTGCGTCAGTGTGTGCATGAGTGAGTGTGTGTGTGTCTTTACCTGGTTTTGAGATTAGAGTAATACTGGCTTTGTAGTAGAAATTTGAAGTGCTTCTATTTTTTGTTTTGAATATTTTAAAATGCATTGGTTGTGCTGAAGAGATAGCTCAGTAATTAAAAGCTAGGCTCACAACCAAAAACATAATGGTTGTAGATCTTTTTAAAAGTCTGGTAGATTTCTGCTGTGAATCCATCTTTTTAATTATTAGGTCAAACACCTAATTTGTTATGGGTCTGTTTATGTTGTTGGTCTCCTCTTAGCTTAAGTTTGATAATTTGAATGAATCTAGAAACATGTTAATTTCTCTTAGATTTTTCTAACTTAAAGTATTTCCACTTAATATTGTGAATTTTTTTTTTGGTGTCTGCTGTAATGCTTCCTTGTTCATTTTTGATTCTGTTAATTTGGATCATTTCTTTTTTTTCTTTTGGTTACTTGAGCCAAGAATCTATAGATCTTGTTGTTTTTTTTCTCAAAGAACCAATAGAGTTTGTTGATTCTTTGTATTGTTTTCCTTGTTCCATTTCTGCTCTTATTTTTAGTATTCCTTGTTGTTTATTAGGTTTTGTTTGGTTATTAACTCATGTATCTGTTTTCTTGCTGATTTTTTAATGTAGGAATTTAGAACTATAAATTATTCTCAAAGAAATGTTTTTAATGTGTCCCGGAGGTTTAATTTCATTGTGTTTTTGTTTAGTTCCAGAAATTTTAAAATTTCTTTAAAGATATCTCTCTTTTATTAACCCATTCACTATTCAGTATTGTCTTGCTTAATTTTCACATGTTTATATATTTACCAGTGATTAGTTTGCTGTTCATTTTAATTTGATTGGATTGTGTTGAGAGGATAAATGGAGTTACTTCAATCTGTCTAAATTTGTCTCCCAGTATATAGTCTATTTATAGACGCTTCCATAGCTTACTGAGTTCAATGTATATTATTTAGTATTTGGATAGAATATTTTGTAGGTATGTTATATCCTTTCGCTACAAGATGTCATTTAATCTTGATTTTTCTGTTTATTTTTGTCCAGATGACCTAACTATTGGAAAAAGTAGAATATTGAAATCAACTATCGTTGCTGGGTTGGGGTTAATAGATGTCTTTAATGCCAGTGGTATATTTCTTTGTGAAGCCGAGTATGCCAGAATTTGGTGCACACATATTTAGAATGTGACATGCTCTCCTTATCGCTTCTAATTACGTTTAATTTAAGTCTGTTTTTGTCAGATATTAGAGTGCTGCCTGCTTGCATTCTGTTTCTGTTTGTTTGGACCACCTTTCCCCTCAACATTTTACTTTAGGGCATTGCCTATTTTTAAAGCTGAGTTTCTGTAGACAATAGAACAGTGGATTTTATTTTATTTTTTAAATTTTGTTTTCATTTTACATACCAATTTCACTTCCCCCTCCCACCCCTTTTTCCACCCCCCACTTTCCCCCAATCCCATCCCCCATTCTGAATCCAAGTACACTTAAAAAAAAATCATACACCATGTGTAGTAGCAGGCCGCTTGTTTGCCCTGGTTGCCAAGAACTGAAATAATCACACACAAACTATATTAATTAAGTCACTGCTTGGTCCATTAGCTCTAGCTTCTTATTGGCTAACTCTTACATATTAATTTAACCCATCTCCATTAATCTGTGTATCGCCATGTGGCTGTGGCTCACTGGGTAAAGTTTCCAGTGTCTGTCACGGGCAGGCTTTGTGGCTTCTCTCTAACTCTGCCTCCTTCCTCCCAGCATTCAGCTTAGTTTTCCCCACCTAGCTCTTTCTGCCCTGCTCTGCTATAGGCTCAAAACAGTCTTTTATTAAAGCATATAGAGGGGAATCCCACATTAACCATGATCAAATAGGTTTCATCTCAGAGATGCAAGGATGGCTCAACATGCGAAAATCTACCAATGTAAACTACCATATAAATAAACACATGATAATCTCATTGGATTTTGTTTCTTAATCAGTTCAGATGCCCTGAGTCTTTTGATTGAAGAGTTGATGCCATCAACATTTAAACATTTTATTGGAAAGTGTGTGTTGATTGGAGTCTTTTTATTGTTGTCTTGCTGTTTATGTTCTTATTCAAACTTGTGTTTCAGGAATCATTTCTTTAGTTTCTTGGCTATGCTTATTTCTCTCGTTAGTCCCAAATATTGCTTTCAGTATTCTCTATGGGGCTGGTTTGGTGAACATGAATTCTTTCATCCTGTTTGTAACCTAGAAATCCTTTCTTTCTCCTTTAACTATGGTAGACAGTTTTGCTGGGTACAGTAGTCTAAGTTAGCATCTATGGACTTTAGAACTCGGAGTCCATTGCTCCCAGCCCTTCTGGTTCTCAAATTTTCCATGGAGAAGTCAGCTGTTATTATAAAAAATGGGCTTTCTTTTATATGTGAACTGTTCTTTTTCCTTGTAGCTTTCAATATTTTTTCTTTCTTCTGTATTTACTGTTTTAATTAGGAGGAGTTATATGTTACAACTGTGAGGAGTTTCTTCCTGATCTTGTCTGTTTGGTGTTCTGTGTGTTTGTATCTGTATAGCTATGTCTTAGTTTGGGCATGTTTTCTTTTATGATCTTGTTGAAGATCTGGTCTATGATGTTGATCTAGGATTCTTCTCCTGAAATTTTTACACCTGGATACATCCAAGAGTGGTTGGACACACATGGTTGGAGGCGAGGATTGGAAAAGTCAAATGTTCTTGTCCTGGAGTTTCTGAGTTCAGATAGGTAGTTCGTTCGCAACCATGCTTCTACTTGCAAGGTTCCAGGCCCAGCTCTGTGGGAACCATCATGATTGTGGCAGGGGAGCAGAGTTAGAAGACAGAATATCCAGGTTCACAGAACAAGACAAAACCAGTGGCAGAGGAAAAGCAGAACCACCTCCCAACCACAGGCTGCCTGTGACCAGACAACACACCCAGAAGAGGCCCAAATCTTTCAGCACTGGAGAAGGCCTGCACCTCGTGAATAACACCCAGAGAGCGGGATGTGGAGGATTGGGACTTTTGAATCTCAGACCTGTCCCAGCTCTCTAGCCTGCTCCATTCTTGGCCGTTCTTTTCTTGTGTTAATAAGGTGTCTCTGTTTCTACTCTACATGCGCCCCTGATCTAATCCTCTGCCTTGGGACACAAGAACCTGGGCATCTCAGCAGGTGCCACCTGGACTCAGAACCATGCCTAATAAAAGAATTCCCCTCACCTTCCAAACAGGGCCAGAAAACAGGTCCAAGGCTTTGAGAAAACAGCCATACATGGAACTCCAGAAAGTAGCTCCTGAAACCCTGGAGCCCTGGAGCCTGGTCTTAGGCAATCTACCTCATCTCCCACCCACAGCCCAGACAGAGGCTGCAAAAACAGGTAGTCAATTTACCTCCCACCCCACAGTTTCAAAAAACAGTTTATACAGAAAGCAGTTTCTGAGTTTGATGAAGCCATGCCTTCCCTGTCTACTTTCTCCAGAACTGTTTTCCTGTACTCTTGGGTACTGGGCTGCAGTGTTTGGGGACACCAACCTCTTAGAGCCAGAAAGGTTTTTTTCTGGCCATTTTGAGGTCTGAGTATATTCTTTCATTTTTCTTCCTTGACTTACTCCTTCCACCTAGCGCACAACCAGGCATGATGCTCACTGATGGCTGTCCCCTGCCTGCCTGCCTGCAGTGTCCTGTCCCATTGTCCTTTTGTGTCCTGAGTGCTTTGGGCCTGCCTATAAAGATCTCAGAGTTTCTATTCCTGCGATGCATTATCAGGGTGAAGAATCCAGGCTTCTGCCTAAGAACAGGTCCCCTGAGGCAGGCCGTGTGGCACAGGTTTGGGGCCGCAGAGGACATCTCCTGGCTGAACTGAGGGGGTGGGGGGTGAGTGCTTGCGTCTCTAGTCTCTAGCACGCCTGTAGCATTAATCCTGCTTGTGGGAGTTTTTCTTTCTTTGTCCACAGATAGTGGGAGGTCCCAGACCCTGTCTGTGACTCCCTGAGGGTCTGGGGAAAGGCAGGCAGAGGCCCCAGACAGGGCACATTTTTGGAATTCCAAGCATGTTTTCACGCTTTCCTGGCCCAGCTCTGGGTGCAAGTTGGAACTTGGCGAGGTTGCACACTACAGGCTCCAAACCTAGCTTAGCCAGCTCTGCCAAAAAATGTCACACGAAATCTACCCCACCCTGCCGAGGGTGGGGGGTGGGGTTCAAGTCCACCCCTTCCACCTCTGTCTGAGGCTGGGCATCCTTCAACCTCCCCTCTCCAGCGGATCAGGAGTGAAGGGAGAGCTCACACGTCCACAAAACTGGTGTGGGAACTTACTGTTAGAATCCAGCCTCTGCTCCACAGCTCCCCTCACAGACACTGACAGGTACCCACTGGGACAATGAAGACAGGGTTTCTCACTGGGGAAATGAACTCACATTAAATTGATGTTAGAGTATAGTCACCACTGGTGTGCACAAACAGGCTGCATCCCCTCCCCCTCAGCCCACTGACTAACATGGCTGCAGCTTTTTGTGTGACCCTCACCTCATCTTCAGAGGTGGAAGCAGAGGCTTCTTCACACTGGCTGCTTGGGCTCTGATTCTCTCCAGAACCCCTGCCATGCTGTTTGTCCTCTAATGCTGGAACCTGAACTTTTTGTGGGGCCCCTGCCATGCCATCGTCCCTCTGTCCATGGTGTTAATAGCTCATCTGCTAGACTCCATAATTCCCAGGAATCCATCCCAGTGTCCCCCTAGACAACCTGCTCCATCCCAACCCTAACTGGCACTACTTAATTTTGGGAACAGGATATTATAGAAATATTTTAAAGGAGGTTTATGTGGGACATTATATAAAATGCTAAAGGTAAAAGAAGATAAAAAAGATAAAAGAAAGGAAAAATGAGAAGGTTCTATTTTACTATATTCCTAAACTTACATTGTGGTTATGCCTGTGTATTAGCAAAAATAAAATGTGTGTTTGTATGTGTGTGTGTACATTTGTGTGTGTGTGTGTAAAAATGCAGCTTCTCACCTCAAAGAGAATAAGAGTTTATTGTGGAGCCATATTTGAGTGACTGTGGCCAAGGAATACAAAATCAGATTACTCCAAATGTCGTGCTCTAACATGATAACAGTTTTGTGAAGTTTTTTTTTTTTAATGGGGTGGCACATGTGTGTGTGTGTGTTCATGTGTGTATGTATATATACATGTTTGAGTGTGTGCAAGTCCACTTGGGCTCCTCCAGAGGTTGATTTTGGTTCTTTCTCAATTACTCTCCATTTTAGTTTTTTAAGATTAGGGTCTCTCCTTGAACCTGGAGCCCACTGGTTTGGTCGACTGGCCCTCAAGTTCAGGGACCTACTCATCTCTGCTTCCCCAGTGCTGGGATTACAGGTTTGTCAACAATATACCTCAAGTTTAGGACTGTTAATCCCAGATACGTGAGGAGAAAGACCTCTGACCTAAATCATCGCGTGTCAGGAGCCAATTTCCTCCCAAAATTATTGCAGGAACCATTGTCCTAAGGAATTTGCAGAGAATCCCACTTCCCAATTGTATTGAGAATTGTTTTATTGGCAGAGCCTACCCCACACCCAATTATCTGTTAATAGAGAGCTATCTGTTAGCGGAACCTGCCCCACACTCCAATTATCTCGAGAACTAGGAGTGTCAACTTGCGACTTCCTGACCGAGGAATCGTGACCTGACCTGACCTGACCCAGGAATCGTGACCTGACCGAGGAATCGTGACCTGACCTGACCTGACCCAGGAATCGTGACCTGACCGATGGTAACCTCCTGGCCAAGGACCTCGTGACCGGCTGGAACCACCGCTGCAAGATTCCTTCCTGCCCATGCCCCTGCCCCCCAAATTCCTCATCCTATATAAGCTGTAACCATGACTCAAATAAACGGAGGCTTCAACAAATCTGCTTGGCCTCCTTCCTGTCTCCCGCCCATATCTTCCAGATAGCGCCTCTCCGGGACCCTGCCAGGCGGGTTACAGCCCCTAGACTGAGTGACCCGCCAAGGCGGTCTACAAGATTCCATGCCAAGAGTGGGGGTTTGGGGGAGTCGACGTACAGTTTCTCATTAAAGGACAATCATTCCACCTTTCTGTTTAGCAGAATAGCATAAGGCGAGCCAGTCTTCCTGGAGGGGGTCTCTGGGCCACAGGATTGAACCACCCCAGCTGGAATGGTAGGTCTCCACCCAGGCCAGAGACTGCATTCTCTTGACCAGTTTTTCTCTCTAACGTTAACTGCTGATCCACCTTTCTAGCTCCAAGAGTCCTAATTTTGTCAGTCGTCAAAGACCCCATGCCTGGGACCTCCTGAAGGGAACGTAATTAATGTTTGTGAAGAACCAGGGCCTGCTTGTGAAAAGGCGCTATGTGTAGGAAATATTCTTTTAAACACCAATTGTCTGGCCCCTCCAGAGGCCCTGCAATTAAGCAACTGTTGTGGTTCTCGAGTGGCGAAGACTTTAACATTTCACTATATTGTAATTAAGTCAGGCCTTCCGGAAGCTGGTGCACCGCGCTTTGCAGCGAGGCAGTGAATTCCGCCAAGGATCTCTTTGAGAGAACACGCTCAGGTTCCGGGAACTTGGCCAATTGCTTTTCCCATAATCTGAATGCGGTTGCCATCTCTCCCTCTGTGCAATTTCTTTGGAGGCGCACGGGAATGTCTTCTGCTTCTTAAGAGTTCTCTGGCATGTAATTGGTTACGCATCCATGTCTGTAGAGGGAGAGGTTCGATTGGAACACTCTCCGTGTAGTCCCTGGCCGAGAAACAGAGACATGAGGATGTGCGTGGAAACGCCTGCGGAGTGGAGTGGGGTGGAAGGATGGCTGTGTGGGGAAGGAGCAAGAAATGCTGCTACCCTTCCCAGGTGCTCTTGGACTACATTTCCCAGCCTCCATTGCAGGAAAAAGGGGCCATGTGGTTGGGCTTCAACTAACTGGATGTGCACAGAATTAGGGGTCCATCTTCAGCCAAAGATAAACATCCTTTTTTGACAGTAGAATTCACTGGCATTCACATTCCAGAAAATCCCCAAGAACCCTTTAAAGGAGTACCCCGCCTCCCTGCACCCCCAAGTGCCCCCAGCGCCCACAAAAACAGAATCAGTGCAGGTTTCAAGAAACCTACCACCGATGCAATTCCATGAAACAGCCAACCCCATCATAGGCCTTGGAGTCCGGTCCGGAGGTCTCCCAAACAAGTATTCTGATTTCTCTCCTACCAGCAGCTTAAAGAAACAGTTTACCTGAAAGATAGTTTTGTCAACCTGGCAAAATCCGAGCCACCCAAAAACAAACGAACGAATTTCAAATGTGTACCTTGTTCTCCTGTGCCCTCAGACAGAGAGCTGCAGCGTTTGGTGGTGGCGGGGGAGCTCCAACCCCTCTGAATCATAAAAGTTTGTCCGGTGGTTCTGAGGTCCCACTGAGTTTCTTCTTGGAGTTTCCTGCGCTGACTGACTTCTTATACCACGAAATGAATGACACGTGGGCCAAGACCTTGAAAACCCAGGAAAACCACAAACCAGAGCCTCACCACTAGGTTTTGCATGAATGCGAAGTCAGATGATGATAATGATGGCTATTATTATTATTTTTAATCTTTGTGTGTATGATGTGCATCTGTGAGTGTGGACAGAAGATGGTCTTGCATGCTGGTTCTTGTATTCCATCTTGTTTGCTGCAGGGCTTCTCTCTCTCTCTCTCTCTCTCTCTCTCTCTCTCTCTCTCTCTCTCTC
>NC_022028.1:21119694-21120568 GCF_000317375.1 Microtus ochrogaster | reverse complement strand
AGTGCTGGGATTAAAGGCGTGCGCCACCACCGCCCGGCTAAGACACTTGTTTTTTATAAGGGGATATAGCACATGTGTATGCATGGACACAGCAAAGAGTGCAGGACTCCTGGCAGCAGTAGGACAGTGTCAAATCTTGGCTGCTGACAAAGACAATAACCATCACATGTCCTTGTGCTCAACTACATTCATAGCAGCATTATACGTCATAGCCAGAACCTGGAAACAACCTAGATGCCCCTTGATCGAAGAATGGATAAGGAAAATGTCGTACATTTACTACACAATGGAGTACTACACAGAGGTAAAAAAAATAATGTCATCTTGAAATTTGCAGGCAAATGGATGGATCTAGAAAAAAAACCATATTGAGTGAGGTAACCCAGACCCAGAAGACAAATATAATATGTATTCACTCATGAGTGGCTTTTAGACATAAAGCAAAGAAAAACCAGCCTACAGGCCACAACCCCAGAGAAACTAGACAACAAAGAAGACCCTAAGAGAGACATACATGGATCTACATAGGAAGGTGAAAAAGATAAGATCTCCTTTGTAAATTGGGAGTGTGCATGCCTTTAATCCCAGTGGTGCACACCCTTAATCCCAGCCCTAGAGAGGATGATAAAACGGGAGGAGACAGTTCTCAGACACAGTCTCATTCTGAGATTCCTGGAGGCAGGATCGCCATTTCGGACTGAGGTAGAAGTAAGATCCCGTGGCTGGCTGCTTTGCTTTTCTGATCTTTAGGTTGAAACCCAGCATCTGACTCTGAGTTTTTATTAGCCGTGCTCCACTTAAGTTCTGCAACCAGCCCAGCAGGGAGGAAGATATTCCAAAGAGACACTGTGCCCCTCTGTTTGGCTCTTAGACT
>NC_022028.1:21115371-21119544 GCF_000317375.1 Microtus ochrogaster | reverse complement strand
CGCCACCACCACCCGGCTTGGCTCTTAGACTATTGAGACATGAACTCCAGGAAACTGGAATTTTCCCAGGAATTTTATGCTGGGAGGACAAGCCTAGGGTCTTGGTGCCAGTCGTGGGGTGGGGACAGAAGACGGTCGTGCAATAACCTTGCAAGACAGCTGAGACACTGGCAGGTGTCACCTCACCTTGGTTGGCACTGCCTTGTTAGACGTACTGATGATCTCTACGGCAGCCAGAGCCTCCTGCCCCATCCTGACAAGGAACTTTAGGAGTGGGGGTGGAGCATAGACGGACACCTTTGTTCTTCCCAATGTGGCCATTTTCATCAAATAAATTCTTTTCTACTTATCACGGTTATTTTTGGCATAGTGAGGAAAGATTATCAAAGCTTAGCTTGTTCGGGCAGCCAGGGCCTAGGTTCTGACCCCAGAGACACAAGAAATGCCCCCCAAAGGCTGGTGGGAGCAGCTTGAGCTGTCCTTAGGACAAACAAGACATAGCAAAGTTACTTACTTGTTTTCTTCTCTTCCTTTTCTGATTTGAAAAGCGAGATACTTCCTGCAGGGGCTATGGAGAAGAATGCAAGGGAGGATGTGATTGAGCCCTGGCCTGAGGTGACCATGGTGGGGGGGAGGATACAGCCTGGGACTCCTGAGAGCTGACCTTTCCCATCATGCTGTAGGCTCTGCTGGAGCCCACCGTGGGAACAGGCTGCAGGGGAGCCGCGGAGAAGCAGCCATTGTCCTGTGTCCCTCCCATTCGGTAAATCCTGCCAGAGCCTGACATGCTGTATAGGAGGATTGATGGGAGACACTAACTTGTCCCTACGCTGGGGCATTGGTTTGCATTTTCCTTCCGCTTCCCCGGAGCCTGAGGGAGCCTCTGAAATGGTCTCTTGCAAGAATACCATACTTGACCCCAGAAGGGGTGTGGAGAGCCTGGATCACTCTCCAAGGTGACAACTGGTAGAAGGAGTTATGTAAACACTGAGACATTTGGGAGGTCAAGGGGTTGAGAATAACTCTCAGCGGGTAAGGGCCTCCTTTTCAGACCGGCCTACACCTCTGCCGCCTTGTGGTTTCTGGTTTGCACTGTTGCAGTTTGGGGCGGAATTTCTCAGACTCCCAGAGGATGACTATGGGAATATTGGAAATGCCCCGACACCTCTCTCGTGGCAGAGATCTGGAGTGGACAGGCTTCCCTGGCTGATGCAGATGAGGTGAGACTAGGAACAAGGTCTTTGAAGTCAGATGACCTGTTTTCCAGGTCTGATGTCCCTTGCAACTTGATGGGCTTAGACTAGTGGCTTCTCTGTCACCTCTTTGAAACCGGAAGGGCCTCACACAGGGAGCTGCGTGGCATGGAGCAGGTGCAGCAGGTTTGTGAGAACCGCAGTGGCTAGGAACTGGCGTGTTATCTGTGCGTCTCATTTGTAAACACTGGGTTTCACTTCCTCGGAGCATGAGTTCTGCATATAAAAATCCTCAGAAATAAACAAGTCTCAGAGTTGAACCCTGGCCTGGTGATGGCAAAGCCTGTACCTCTGGCCTCTCCGTGACTTCATCTTACTCCTCTGTCCCTGCCTAAGTGTGGAGCAGTGGTCCTTGATGAGAGAGACTGATCCTGGTGGCCCACCTTACCCAAGTCTAATGACAGTGGTCTGGCTAGACTCGGGGTCTGGTCTATTGATCTATTGATCAATTAGATGTTGACCAGAATGCCACGCTGCTAGCCCATCTCTCCCATAGCCCATGGTCTCAAAGTTTGAGGGTACAATCTCTCTTCATGTGTGTGTGTGTGTGTGTGTGTGTGTGGAGTATATGTACACATATGTGCACAAATCGAGGCTGATACTGGGTGTCTTCCTCTATTGTTCTCAACCTCATCTTCTCCTTTTTTTTAAAAAAAAGATAATTTATTCATTTATCTAGTGTATCTATGTGGGGCTGCATGCCACAGCACACATGTGGAGGTCGGTCAGACAATGACTTAGGGAGATCAGTTTTCTCCTTCCATCATCTGGGTCCTGGACAGAACTCAGGTCATCAGGGTTGGTAGTAAGCACCTTTACTCACTGAACCATTTCACCAACCTCTTCTTCATTATCCCTTTACACAGGGGTTTTCAGTGACTCCTCTTCCTCTCCTCTTTAGACAGGGTTTCTCAGTGACTCCTCTTCCTCACCTCTTTAGGCAGGGTTTCTCATTGACTCCTCTTCCTCACCTCTTTAGGCAGGGTTTCTCACTGAACCCGGAGCACACTGACTGGCTAGACTAGCTTGCCACCAGACTTTGCAGTGGGAGGGTTACAGAAGTATGTCACCATACCAAGCTTTTACTTGGGTTCTAGAGACCTGAACAGTTCAACAAGCTTGCATGACAGACACCTACCTTCTTTACTTAGCCATCTCCCTAGCTTTGATATGTGGTCTTTGGAGACAAGGTCTCTCACTAGCCTGAAACTTGCTGTCTAAACTGGGTCAGCTGGTTAGTGGGCCCTGATGATCCTCCTCCCACTTCTGTCTCTCTAGTGTTGAAAGTACAAGCACGCTCCATCTTGCCTGTTGTTTTGTTTGTTTGTTTTCCTTAAATGTTGGTTCTGAGCAACAAACTCAAGTAAGAGCAAACATTTTATCAACTGTGGGGTTATGAGGCAGGCAACCTGTTCAGGAGTTCTCTCTGTCTGATGTCTACAGAGTGTTGGGCACAAGAACAGACCGAAACACTGACTATATCCCAAGCTGTGTCTCTACTACCACGTAGGGTCTCTGTCACTACTTCTGAGCTGGGGTAGACAAACCTTCATCAGAGTGCCCAGCAACTGTTCTCCGCCTTACTTCTCTGTGGCCATCCTTCTGCTCCTCTGGTTTAATTGCCTGTCTGTTCCCCAGCCCATCCATCTGGCCATGCAGAAAACACAGATAAGTCCCCTCTTTGAATTGTGAACACAGACCCTTGGACCTGTGAGGTTGGTGGACAATACCAGGCTTTGTTATTGCCAAGTTGTCTGCAGAGCTTGTGGGGTAATTGAAGATCCAAGCCTAGAAGCAAAAACTGAAGGCATGCCACTGAGTAGGCTGATTGTGGGGACACGAAAGTGTAGCAGATGCTGGGGGACACATGTCTGGGTGATGTGTACCCTGCAGGGGCCCAGGTAGCCATGAGACCAAGGTTCATGCAGCTTTAAGCAGGGTATAGTTCCTGGTGCTCCTGACCTACATCCCTGCCATGGGCCAGCTCTGCACTTCTATCATTCATCCTTTGTGCAATTCATTCTGTGGGTCTCATGCTTACAGCTGTCATGGGTTTACAGTAGTTCAGCAAAGGCCCCATGTGGGACATTGGGGTAGGACCTCACTATACTTCAGGTGGTGTCCCAGGTTCCCTGGTGGTGGTATGGAGACCCTGGGACCTCATGAAATAAATCCCCCTGTTGGTTAATCGTTTGTCAGCTTGACACAAACTAGAGTCATCTGGGAGAGACTCTCAGGTGAGGAAAATGCCTACAGTAGGTTGGCCTGTAAGCAAGTCTGGGAGGGTATTTTCTTGATTAATGATTGCTGGGGGAAGGTCCGGTCCACTCTGGATAGTGTCACCCCTGAGGGTGTAAGCAAGATGGCTAACCATGGACCTGAGAGAAAGCCAGTAAGTAGGTAACTCTCCTCTGTGGTTCTTGTCTCTGCTCCTACTGGAGTTGCTGCCCTGATTTCCATTAATGATGGACTATGATCAAGACGTGTAAGCCAAATAAACCCATTCCTCCCCAAGCTGCTTTCAGTCATGGTGCTCATCCCAGCACGAGAAAACAAACTAGAACATCCACTGTTTGACTTACAGCTACCTGTCTTCCTTGATGCAGCCCTGCAGGTGTTGCGTGAGCTAGTCCTTTGGTCCCTGTCTCATCTCCAGCTTAAGTAGGCAGTGTCAGGGCAGCCGATGTGTAGACAAATATGTACCTGGTGGAGGGGCCCAGACTGAGTGCTGGCATGGTATACGGCCTCTGCTGAGAATCCTAACAGTTGACGAGGGAGCAACATGATTATGGGATCAACAGAGGTTGTCAGAGAGGAACCGACTGAGGGAATTCAACCTTTCCATGAACTGTGAATAGTTGGGTCTGCCTTGGCCTTGGTGGTAGTGAGGGAGGAATTTTAATATACGCACTGTATGAGG
>NC_022028.1:21102993-21114980 GCF_000317375.1 Microtus ochrogaster | reverse complement strand
GTCTGTCTCAGTATTGCAGCAGTGCCTTGGGTGCCAGTGTGGGCAGCAGGCAGATGTATCTCACACCCTTCAGGGCATCCTGGAGCTAGCTGGTGTTGTAAGAGGGGACAGGCCAGCTCAAGGGTGGAAGGACCTGATACCTGGCTGCCTGGAGACCGTAAGAGCAGATTCCATCACCGTATCATCACATCACAAGACAGTGAGGGGTACTGTAGGGGCTGTGAGGTGCGGGCCAGGCCAATTAATCCTACCTTGTGGCACTATGTCTGCTGTGTGTTCATGCCGTTCTTTCATCTCTGCAGGCTGCCTGGTAGGAAAGAGACCATCTGCCACTCATGAAGGGCGGGGTCAATGCAAGTGAGGGGAACGGGGTTGTCTAGGTAGGTATAGGATGGAAAGGAAGGTGGACAAGAGAGGCCACTCGGCGGTCTGGAAAACAGTGAGCATTATAGTTCAAGTCAGCGTATTCAATTAAACAACTTTTCATTACATTTATTTGTGTGTGTGTGTGTGTGTGTGTGTGTGTACGCACGCGCATATGTGTGTGTTACATGCAATAGTACCAGGATGGAGGTCAGAAGAAAACTTACAGGAGTGGGTTCTACCATTTAGGTCCTAGGGATTGAACTCAGGTTATAAGGCTTGGCCACAGATGCTTTTATTTATTTATTTGTTTATTAGCAAGTGAGCCATCTAGCCAGTTCCAGCTTATTAATTTTGAAATATTTTACTAAGCATATACTAATTGTATACCACAGTGAGCTTTATTATGAAGCGTTTGATATAATAGATTTTGATTTTTGATCCTATTCACCCCCTCTTGTCCCTCTCCCTCCCTTTGGTCCTTTCTCAATAAGGGTCCCTTTCTCTTTCATGTCTTTTTTTGGGGGGGGGGTAAGTCAAAGGCTACCCACAGGAGTGTGGGTGACGAGCCACTTCAGATGCCCGGGTCACTTCGCATTAACCACACCACTGAAGGAAACGCCTCTCCCTGCTTCAGCAATCATTAGCCACCTCTAGATCTTTAGGGAGATGCAGAGCCTCCAATGATGGTCGCACTCCACTGACACAGTTTTAAAACCTCGAACTTTAGTTCTGTTGGCTGGATAGATTTTCTCATGGGTACTCTAGCCCTTCACCTCTCTTCCCTCTTATTCTGTGGAGTGGGAGCCTCATATTGATCCCTGGTACCCAGATCCAAGCCCGGCAGATAGACGCCACAGCCCCACAAAGGCCCATTTATCAGCCTCAACTGCTCACGCTACATCCTGAGGAATCTGGAGGAAAAACAGATGGTTGTATGCGGATGGCATTTACTTACTGTCTGTCAATATTTGAGAAGTTTTATTACTTTGCAGTGTTGGGTTTTAGAATAAATTAAATGGCTAATGGAAATATTAAAATAGAATTAATTTAACTAAACAAATAAAATCTGGGAGAGGCGATGTGATTTGTTTGGAAGTTACTAAAATATATTTTCAGAGGAAGCCTCAGAGATGGAAGATGGGAAGGAGTCTGGGATGTCTGTAGGCCCTTTGGGGTCTGGGGGCAGGTCTATATGGGAGCTAGCTGAGGTGCAGAGCCTTGCCTGTGCTCACAGTGGGAACCAGAGACTTGCATCAGGCAGCTGCCAGGGACCTGCACACCGCAGGCCCTGTTTCCATCTTGTGCTTAGTGTCTGACTGATGGTCCAAGTTCTGGAGCACAGCCAGCATCACACCCACCCTGGGCCTGTCCACGAATCAGAAAGGGAAGCAGGGACTTTAACAGGTGAAACACAAGGAATGTGGTACAGAGATGCTCCAAGAAGTTTGGGGAGTGCAATGGCTGATTGCTTTTGAAACAAGTATTGACTTGGCGCCCATTTTAATGTACTGAGAGCAACAGGAAAGCTATTCTTTGCACAGTGCCACAAGACTGTCTCATGTCCTTGCTTTTTTGCCAGGAACCCATAAAGTCTTTTACTGAAGTATAGCATGGTCTCTTTCGGTAGCTTTCTGCTGGAGTTGAGACTAGCTGGTTCTGTACCCTGATGCTTTTCCCAAGTAGAGACATGGCCTTCTGATTCTTGGCTCTAGAGAGAGGAGCAGGAGTGGAGAGGGGGAAGCAGAGATTCAGCAGGTAGAAGAGAGCTCACAGAGCACACCTTCTCTTCCTTCTGATCTGCCAGGCAGCTCTTTGGTAAGTCATGCCCTCCTTGGCTCTCATCAGACACGGTGGAGAACTTCTACGGATCTACAATGTCCTCCACATTTCTTGTGATGAACACTTAATCTCCAACCAGCATGTTATTTGAGTATGAAGTCCTTGAGGTCAGACCACTCCTGGATCCACACATTAACAGCCTGTCCAGAGAGTGGCTTCGTTATATAAGCCACACTCTCTCCTAGCTTGACCTGCTTTGCCCCAGGATTCTGTCACCAGCAGGAAAGACGAAACCCGATAGAGCCTTAAACTTGCAGAACTATGGGTTGAATAAACCTTTACTCTTTATAAACCACCCAGCCTGGGGTAGTCCATTGTAGTCACAGAAAATAGATTAAGGCAGAGAGCCAAGGGAGAGTCCGCCCAGCAAGGAGACGGTGGACTTCTGTCTGTCAAAGACAAGAAGGTGCAATATGAAGAACCCAGAATTTATAAAATCTGGGACTAGGAGGGGTAAAACGGAAAGGTGACGGGCGGGGGGACTCGTGGGTGCCTTTTGAATCCTGACCTGGACATCAGTTGGGCATCCGGTCTTCATACGTGGCTTAGTGGAAAGTGGAGGGTGGGTATGTGTGTAGTGTTTTGGAAAGGTTCTGCCAGAGACGCCAGCCAGAGGCTACCAGGGAAGCCTGGGCTGCAGAGCTCAGGAAGAGGCCTGGAAGAAAGCACGGAGACATGAGAGAGAAGGCAGAGCTCAGGAAGAGGCCTGGGCTTCTGTTTCTCAGGTCAAGTGCAGTGCACGAGCCAATAGGCCTGGGCCAGAACTCGGTTGGTCCCCAGTCCTTAAACGTCCTACTATGACAAAGGGGGTGTGGCAACGGGTGATGCGCTCACGGTCATCTTTTAACAGTTCCGGAATCCTCATTTCCAAGCACATGTGGTCTGATATATAGCTGTAGGAGTTTCTTCAGAAAACTGGGGTGTGTGTGTGTGTGTGTGTGTGTGTGTGTGTGTGCTGTGTCCACATGTGTGTGCAGGTGTTCTAAACCACATGCAAGCAGAGTTCAGAGATGGGGAAGATCTAACTGACTTTGCTTCTCAGAGGGCCCCTGGATACACTCCGTGCTGCACCCTCTGGAGAGAAGGAGCCTGGTGCAATCACATGGTGCAAAGTGACACATTTCCCGGTGATCCCTTTGCCAGGCCATCTAATGCCAGCCAGGAGCCAGGAGTCCTCATGACCTCTTGAAGGCCCCACCCCTTAAGCACATCACACAAACCTGAAGTTTGAAAGCAGCAGTCACTAAGGTGCCTTCTCTCAACCCACTGCTGTGTGAATCAAAGCAGGCCCTCGCCTGCCTTTGTCTCCTCTGGGGATTGTACATCCTGTAACTACCCAAGCAGCTCTCTGCCAATAAGGTGCTGCCACCAGCTGCCATCTGGCTCTTGCTGCTCATTGTGTACACACACACACACACACACACACACACACACACACACACACCTGTGTCTGACACCACCACTTGCCTTTGCTCCATAGGCTGTCCTTCAGGGGTGTTGTCCCTGTCAACACCCCTGCTGCTGCCTGGGGCCCTGGGGAAGCTCACCATCTGGTCTTCCCTAATAGAAGGGATTTCCAAGCCCTCTGGGGAATGAGGGTGCCTGAATAGTTGGCTTCCTGTGCAGTCAGTCTTTGGGAGGAGGCAATTGCTCTTGTACTGCCTGGGGGAATGTCTCACAAACATCCAGGAGCAATGTGCACGCAGGGATGGTACAGGTGAGGTGCCGACCAGGGCTCTTGCAGGATGCTAACGCCCTTCCTTCTCTATCCTTTGGGCAGCACCCCAGCATTCAGCCATGCCCCCACCCTGCTCCTGTTGTGATATAGGCTGGTTCTGCAGTTCTTGAGGGATTCAGGGCTATAACATCCGTCTCTCGTTCCTCTCTGTATTAGTTACTTTCCGTTGTGGTGATTAAAGACACTGGTCAAACCAAAATGGGGGAAGAAAGGGTTTATCTGGGTCACACTTCCATGTCATAGTCCATTACTGGGGGACATCAGGACAGGAGCTCAAGCAGGAACCTTCTAGGCAGGAACTGAAGCAGACACCACAGAGGAATCTGATTTACAGGCATGCCCTGTGGCATGTTCAGCTTGCTTTCTTATACAACCCAAGGGTGGCATCACCCAGAGTGGGAGGCGTCCTCCCATCTTAATCACTGATCAAGAGAATGCCCCACAGACATGCCCACAGGCCAAGGTGATGGAGTCAATTCTCCAGTGGAGGGTCGCTCCTCCCAGGTGACTCTAGTTTGTAGGAAGTTGACAAATGCTAACCAGCACCACTTGTCTAGGCCTGGCTTTTCCCACAGGTTGTGCCAGGTGTGGTGCACCTTCTCCTGGCAATGATCTATCCATCTATCCATATCCATCTATCTATCTATCTATCTATCTATCTATCTATCTATCTATCTATCTATCTATCTATCATCTAGCTGTCTATCTATCTATCTATCTATCTATCTATCTATCTATCCATCCATCTACCTATCTATCAATCATCTATCAATCATCTATCAATCAATCAATCAATCAATCAATTTTACTTGCCAACTTTAGTTTCCTCTCCCTCCTCTATTCCCAGTGCCCTCCCTCCCTTTTGCTCTTCCTTCCACTCCTCCTCTGTGTAAGTCCCGGTCTCTGGTCTCCAGTTTTGGAGGACCAGTCCCTGTGCCCTCCATGCCTTGACCCCTCCCTGGAGGAGGGTCAAGACAGTCCGCCAAAATCTTGACCACTCCCCCAGTCTATTTAAACTGCTTCCCCACAAAGTTCCCTCGTGGTCCCCCCCACCCCCACTCCCGTGGTCACCTTCGCGGCTTCCCAGTTTGAGAGCGCAGGAATCCCATTAAACCTGGATATTTTTAATTTGGCTTGTTGTGATTTGGCTTGATTGGTATTTTTGCGTAGGTCGGCAGAGAGCTAACGTTAGGAAAATTCCTAACACTCTGTTTCTATTCAAAAAGGGCAGACCTCCCATGGATAGCAACAAAACATGGCATATCCTATTGTAGTAAGACTAAGCACCTCGCCTTGTATTGAGGCTGGGCAAGGCATTCCAGTATGAGGTTCCCAAGAGCCAGTCAAAGCATTAGGGACAACCCTGCTCCCACTATTAGGCGTCCTACAAGGAGAACAAACTACACAACTGTCACATATACCTAGAGGGCTTAGGTTGTTCCCATGATCAGCCAGTTTTTTATAGAACCCAGGACCTCCAGCCCAGAGGTGACACCACTCACAATGGGCTGAGCCCTCCCCCATCAATCACTAACTAAGAAAATGCCTTACAGGCTTGCCTACAGCTTTATCTTATGGATGCAGTTTCTTAATTGAGGTTCCCTCCTCTCAGATGACATTAGCTGTGTCAAGTTGACATAAAACAAGACAGCACAGTCTGTAAACCTATGGTACCCGCTTATCCCAGGATTATTTGCCTCAACATCAATATGCACTCAGGGGCTCTCTGCCTCTTCCCTACCAGTACTTAGTCCCTGTTGCAGGGGCCGCTGAGAGAGTGAGCTCCAGGGACCACATTCAGAGTCTGCTTTCCAGCACTGCTTCAGCTGTCTGAAGTTGTCTTCCCCTGAAACAGGTTCTGAGCATAAGCGACTCCATCAGGTTCGCACTGTTGGGGTAGGTCCCGGCTCCATGCTGGGTGGTTGTAACACCAGTTTATCCTTTGGCATTCCAGAGTGGTGCTGGCCCGCAGAGCTTACCTGAGTGGGGGGTGACAGGCTGGGTCTTCGGAACTCATACAAAGCAGCCCCTGATCTGCAGACTAGCCCTGGAAGAGGGTCAGGCAAACTTGGGTGCTGCAGCTGTCGACAAAGGAGGTAACACTTGGCCCTCACTGGAGCACCTGAGTTTATGCCCAGGAGGAGAGTGGTCCTCTGGAAAGGGGATGATTGAGCACTTCCGTGAGGGTGTCTTGTTTGTTGCTGTTCAGGAGGAGTCTGACATGGCCTGGGAGGTATCTGTGACCCAAGGAAAGTGGGCCCAGGTGCTAGCTTGGCACAGGAGGTTTTCAAGAGAGCAGGCAGGCCATGATGTGAGTGAGGGTGGACGATGGGATCCTCTGTGATGTTGCAGGGTTTTCACTTGAGCTCGGGCTATAGGGAGGGGCCAGGGCTTCTCTCTTGTTTCTCATGCTCCACCCAAAATGGTATAAAGAGGTAGCAGTAGAGGAAAGGGTGGGTAGGAGCACAGTTCAAAGGGCGTCTTGTTCTAAAGTGAAGTGTGCACCCTGCTCTCTCCTTTATCTGCTTATTATCTGTCCCTCTGTCTGTCCTCTCTCCTGCCTGGCTCCTATAGGCTTCTTCTATCCACACAGGGGCCTTGATGACACCAAGGACATGTGTCCTTGAGAGACAAGACTTAGTCCTTTGGGGAGAAGGCTGCGCTCTCTCTCTCTCTCTCCACTGAGCCAGGTCCAGCCATTTCAGAACAATGGCGCAACTCCAGATTTCATTAAATCAAGGGAGGAAAATATTTTTGAAAGAGGGTAAATAGAACTTAATTTGCCATGTGGTTGGAATTAGCAGAGAACACTTCCCATCAGCCTTTGAAGGGTTTGGTGGTTGAAACAGCTCCATTGGCTCTGGCTTAGGCTTCGGTGCCATTCAAAACCCCCATCATCAAGGCTGGAGGCTGATGCTGGCTGGGATGGCGTGCACAGAACATCTTGGGTAAATGTTTGCCTTTTGGTGGTTATGTTGAGGGATGGGTGGAGCTGTGGAAGATGTTCTCCCAGATAGGAATCCCTCCCTGAATGCCACAAAGGCTGCTGCATTCTTGGGGTTGGGGGGGGTGGTAACAAGGAGAGAGAACTCATGGGGGTCATTCCAGCTGCTCTCACCCCCTTATGTTTAGGATATGCCACGAACAGCTGGTAGCCACATGTTGTGGGGGAGCAGTCTGTGACATTGTTGTAATCTGACTACTTCCCGCAAAAAGTTCTTGTGTTAGGGACTTAATCCCAAATGCTGTGTTGACGGTACTTGGAGACAAGGTCCTTCAGAGGTAATAGGGGTTAACAGAGGTCATGAGGGTGGCCTCCATGATGGGATTAAGAACGTTACCGTGTGTATGTGGCATGGGTAGGCACGCGTGACTGTTGGCTTGGGTGTGACTGCATGTGGGGGTGGGTGCATATACTTTTGTGTGTGTGGAAACCAGATAGTGATGTCTGCTGTTGTTTCATAGACTCTGCCTGCCTTATTTCTGGAGACAAGACCTCACATTGGCTAGGAACTCAGTGATTCGGTTATTCTGGTTGGCCAGTGAGCAGAGGAAGAAGAAGGGAAAGGAGGAGGAGGAGAAGGAGGAGGAAGAGGAGAGGAAGAGGCCCAAGTTAGTGCACTCATTCTCACACATGTGGTGTGCCCAGGCCAGGAATGATGAGGCAAGAAAGTCATCACCAGAAACAGCTCCGCCATCTTGAACTTCAAGGCTTCAGAAGCAAGTGTCTGGACATATATGTAATTACAGCAATAGAAAATGGAGCAGGTGAGGCACTGAGTGGTACCTGCTATAGACAGTCTTCTGTGGGCACCTTCACGGGTGCACACGCTCCTCTTCTGGCCTCTATGGGCACCTTCACTGGTGCACATATTTCTCTTCTGCTACATAAAAATAGTTTTAAAAGGAGGAGAAGGGGCTGGAAAGGTTGATCATTGGCTAAGAATACTTACTGCTTTTACAGAAGATTTGGGTTTGGTTCTTAGCCCCCACATGGTGGCTCACAGCCACCTGTAACTCCAGTTTCAGGGGATCCAATGCCGTCTTCTGTTTTCCATGGGCCCCTGCATGAACACGGTGCATATACATACAATTAGGCAATACACATATCTATACAAAACAAATACTGAAAAGAAGATAATGAAGTAGAGAAATTATGATATGCTCTTGATGCTTAACATGTGGCCCTCCAACTGGTACAACACCATCACTTTAATCTCGTCAGAAATTCGGCCTCAGGGGCCTAGAGACAGGGACCAGGCGACAAAGTGCTGGCTGTGTGAGTGTGAAGCTCTGAGTTCAGTCATCAACAACCACATTAAAACCCTGAGTGCGGTGGGATGCTCCTGGAATCTCAGTACTGGGGAGGTGGAAACATGTAGAATCCTGGGGCTCCCTGGTCATCCATCCAGCCTAGCAGGTTCCAAGCTAAACGGAGACCTTGTCTTAAAAAAGTATGGACAATACAATGAGAAACAACACCTGAGGTTCTCTGTCCTTTCTCTGTTTCTCGTTGTTCCATCCCTTCTCTCACATACACTTACACACACATGCACACCTACACACACACACACACACACACACACACACACACACAGATGGGGGGGATGTATTCTCAAGCTTTGAATAGCATTTAACAAGACCCCGAGTGTAAGTGTACAAACCGCAGTTCGAGAAGCAGTGACTAGAGCAGGAAGAGATAATGAGATGGGAATTGAAAGGGAAGTTGAGTCATGTAGATACATTTTTGTTTTTGAGAGGGTCTCAGTATGTAACCCAGTCTGACTTGACTTCTTAATCCTCCTGCCTCAGTGTCCTGAGTGCAGCATACAGTGGTGTCTGGCACGATAAGGAGATGATTCTAAAATTCAAGAATTCCTCTATAGAGCTTCCCGAGGTGGAGGATGTAAAGAAGGAAGGCAGTGGGCAGACAGCTAAGGTACTTGCCATTCAAGTATGACTTTGGTCCTCTGCGCATACAGGAAAAAGCTAGGTGTGGTGTCATATGCGTGTAATCTCAGCACTGGGGAAGTGGGGCTTGCGGATTGGCAAGCCTGCCTAGCCTACTCGGCCAATGATTGACCTTGTTTCAAAACAAGGTGGATGGCTCTTTAACAAGACGTCTGGCATTGTCATCTGGCCTCAGCATAATGTATAACACACGTGTAAGCACACCCGCACACACATGTTCCTACACAGAATTGATCAACCAATCATCACTCATCACTCATCAATCAGAGAATCAGTCAACCAGAGACCTGCAGAATATAATAAAAATCCTGAGTCTTTGGGTTGAAAGAGTAAAGAAAATACCAATCAAAAACATACAAGCAACAAAACATTTTCCATGCCTGGTCATCAGTCTCTCTTGAGATTTCAGGATACTAATCAAAGACTCAAATCTAAGTAAAAAAAAGTTTCTCATGCAAAAGCTGACTTCAGTCTTCTCATTGGATAAAGGTGATGTAAGAAATGGGGAGAGGCCTTTAAATTAGAAAGATTCGTTAATAAGGGGCTGGGATGATGACTCAGTGGGCAGAGTGTTTGCTTTTCAAGCATAAGAAAGAGAGTTTGATACCCAGAATCCATGTAAAAATACGACAAGAAAACCCACCAGATATGGTGGCACAGGCTTGTATATACCAGTCCTGGAGAGGTGGAAAGAGATGGATGCCTGGGCTGTGCTTCCAGATAGCATAGCCTACCTGATGAAATCCAGTCCAATGAGAGACCTTGTCTTGAACTGGAGAGACAGCTTAATTGTTAAATGTACTTACTGTTTTTCTAGAGCCGTGGTTCTCAACATGTGGGCTGCAACCCCTCTGGGGCTGCAGATCAGATATTTACATTATGATTCATAACAGTAGCAAAATGACAGTTAGGAATTAGCAACACAATGATTTTATGGTTGGGGTCACCACAACACGAAGAACTGCATTTAGGAAGGTTGCGAACCACTGATCTAGAGGACCACTGTTTGGTTCTCACCACCTACCTCAGGCAGCTCATAGCCTCCTGTAACTCCAGTTCTGGGGGATCTGATGCCCTCTTCTGGCTTCTGAGATACCTGCTCACATGTGGCATACACTCACTCGGGCGCACACATATACATACATAACCATGAAAATAACTCTTAGGGCCAGCATGGGGCACACCCCTTTAATCTCAGGAGTGTCGTATGTCATTTTTCTCTGAATTGAATCATTCCTTTCAGGAAGGACTCGGGAGGTAGATGAAAGGCCAGATGTCTAGGAGAACAGAAACTTGGAAGGTTCTCTAGGCCCTTCCCAGCAGTATGGGAAGGAGTGTCCAGGGGAGAAGACTAACCAGGCCATCTGCAGAAAGGAGAGATGCCTGGACCATTGGCCGCCTGCAAGCTGTCTGGAACTCCAGGGTTGCAGCTTCCGGAAGTCATGACCACACTGGGTGGGCTACTTGGTGATGCAACTCATTTGGAATCCTTCCTGCTCTTTGTAAGTGACCCCTCACCAATACTTGCATCAGGAAGGAATTCCAGTAAACCTGTTGGTTCACCAGGTCGGACGCTGTTGCGGTTGCTGCTTTGGTCTGTCCTGTGTTTCCTTTCTGGAGGGAATAGACACATGTGTAGCGTCTTCCTAAGAAAAATCCACCACACAACAGAGAAGGAGAGGCAGGCAGAGCGCTGTGAATTTGAGGTCAGCCTGGTCTACATAACGAGTTATAGGGCTATAAATGAGGTCCTGTCTCAAAAAGAGAGAGAAAGGTGGATGATACTTGGGGACCTGTCACACCCGTACATACATTTCCCCCAACATATACAAAGTGACAAGAGATCAATAATACTCATTCTAAATATCTGATTTGTGTAATGAGGAAAATCTCAGCTATAGCATGGCACGGGACATCTATCATGCGAAATAGAATATTAATTTCACTCTGAGAATACTAGTCCAGACATGTCTCCCAGTCTGAGACAGCAAGGCTCAAACAAGCCTGAATCACACGCCTAGGGTCACACAGATCACAAGTGGCAGAACTGGGCCTTGAGGTCAGGTTACTGTGGCTCCAAAGGCTTTTCAGCTTCCATGTGATTAGAAACACTTATGGCCCTCATCCAAACCACAGAGTCTTAGAACCACAGAGTTGGCCTTCAGGGGTTGATCCAGGCCTCAAGAACTCACAGGGATTTGGAGTGAGTACTAAGGAGACCCGCCTGAATGGCACAGGGAAGAGACCCAGATTTCTCATCGCTGTAAAGCAATGTACACAACTTCAGTGTGTGTGTGTGCGTGTGTGTGTGTGTGTGTGTGTGTGTGTGTGTGTGTATGTGTGTGTGGGGTGGTGGCTTACATTGGCTCACAGATTGAGGGTGGCACAGTCCATCACAGGGAAGAGGTTCTGGTGGAAGGAGCATGAAGTGGTGGCCACACTGTGTCCGCAGTCACGAAGCAGAAGAGATGGATGCTGGTGCTCAGCTCACTTTCTCGCTTTTATTCAGCCCAGGACCCTAACCTATGGAGTGATGCCACACACTTAGGGTGAGTCTTGTCCCCTCCATGAACCCAATCCCGAAGTTCCTTCACAGACTTGGCTTGTTTCCTAGGTGATCCTAGAACTTGATCAAGTTGATAACCAATATTAACCATCACATTTGGTTCCTAGAAACTGTTTTGTGAAGGCCACTAGCCCCAATCCTGAGGAGGTTGTGAGGAATTGTGGGGTGGGAAGGAAGGCGCCTGGCTGGAGAGAATGCAGAGAGCTGGAAGGAAAAGGCAGGAAACAGAACGGACTTCAAGCCTGCTGTAGATGAGGGACTTCCTCCTGCTATCATGGTCCCCCCAACATGGAACATGGCTTGGGGGCTTTGCCCTAAGGACTTTATTTTTCCCTTCCTTTCCTCCTTCCAAACTCTGAGGTCTTGGGGTAGCCTTGCAGAAATAACCACGCAGACTGTCTGTCTTAAAAATAAAACTCAGAGCATGGGCAGCTTAAACAAGAGGCACACATTTTCACAAGGTAAGGAAGTTGGGAAGATAGATCAGGAAGCCTGATCTCTCTCTCT
>NC_022028.1:21088854-21102853 GCF_000317375.1 Microtus ochrogaster | reverse complement strand
AGTTCCTGGAGTGTACTCTCACACTCAGTTCAGGGTCCCTTCTTGTGAGGGAGGGACCATGGGACCATCCTTTTGTCTTCCCTGACTCCCTGACTCCGGCTAACTACCACATCCCTACCTCTACCTGACATCCTGTTGAGGGGTGGCATGTTCACCTAAAATCAGGAGTGAAGTGAGGCCCAAGCATGCTTTCCACAAAACCCGGTATGTGCAAACCGGAGACACCTGAGCTCAGTTTGATGATTACCTGCACCTGCAAAGTCCTCACCCTCCTTCTACCCTCTGGCTGCCTTTGGGACAGGTCCTGGTTGGCTGACAGAGTCCATCTTTGCTAGTGCTGGCTTGCTACCAGTCTGCCTCAACCCTGCGGTGGGTCCAGATGACCTTCTGATTGGCACTGCCTGGCTAACCGTGTCTCTAAGGCAGACATTTATTTCTTAAGGGTTGACAATCACGGAGGCTACTAAGGTGCCCTGGCTGACATTTTTTGCTCAGGGCTGGCAAGATCCTTGGTGGTTCTGTCGGGGCCACTGGCTGTCACAGAGGGCAAGCTCAGGGATGTTTTTCTTGCTTCTCTTCCCAGTTTAGCTTGGATTTCTGTGTGTGGGAAGGTTGTGCTGTTCAAAATCTTGAGCTGCTACTTAGAGACTTGAGGCTGAGGGGAATTTCCTTTCTCATTCGATCCAAATCCTGCCAGAGTTAATGAGCCTGGGGCTAAAAGCTGCACTGAAATCGCAGTGATGAGTTTATTCTTGGCAAAAAATTCCTTTTCCTCTGCCTTGAGAAAAGGGCACAAAAATGACTTATAAGATGTTTTAAAAAAGTATTCTGCATGTTAAAATTCTTGGAAAACATGTTTTTAATGATTTGAGTATAAATTAATAAGAAACAAATGCTTCACATTTGTGAAAATAAAGTAAAATAAAAAAGAAGGGAGGAGGGTGGGTAAATCCCATATATGACTTGCTGAGGAAGCCTGAGGGTGTGGCCAACCTTACTGATGTGTGTGACAGAAAGGCTGGGCCCCTGCTCAGCCACGTGTGAGACTCATTCCTCAGTTGCTTGTGTACCAGCCAGCCTGACTGATTGCACTCACAAGCAGGACCCTCTGTAGATGGAGATGCACCACATCCAGCTTGGCTCCAGGAATGGACCTGACTGGGGTGTGGAGGGGAATGGAAGAGAAGGCCAACACACAGACACACAGAAAAAACTGGGGCTGGGTGAAGAGATCTCTGAGGGAGAGACCTCAGCAGCCTGGAAGCTCAGTGTGTTTATTATATAGACTTGGACAGAGGGACAGGGCTCTTACAGAGAGCTGAACATGGAGATGGGATTATCATGTATAGCTGGATCAAGGAGGCAAGCTTGGCTAATATGGGCAGGAGCAGTCTCTGTAGGGAGCAGTCTTCAGGAGGTCACTATCCGGGGATAGAAAGCTATGGTGGACATTTTCTGTACACACCATCAACATACACACATGGACCAGAGGAAGGCTTTTGACATCCTTCAGTGCCTTGTCCTGGGGAAAAAGCTTTGCCATTTTCCATGAGTCTGAGGCTAGAACCCTTGACATGGTCAGCTCATGGAAACAAAGTACTTCCACTCAGGGTTTCCACACTCTGGGTTTCCTCTGGTCTCCACAGAGAAGTGAGTCATATGGGTGTCTGTGGTAGTTTAAATGTAACTGGCCTCCATAAGCTCATAGGGAGTAGCACTATTAGGAGGTGTGGCTTCTTTGGAGTGGGTGTGGCCTTGCTGGAGGAAGTGTGTCACTATGGGGGCGGGCTTTGAGGTTTCCTATGCTCAGGATACTGCCCATTGTTTCAGTTGACTTCCTGTTGCCTGCAAGATGTAGGCCTCTAAGCAGCTTCTCCAGCGCTATGTCTGCCTGCATGCTGCTACACTCCCCACCATCATGGTAATGAACTGAACCTCTGAACTGTAAGCTGCCACCTCAATGAAATGTTTTCCTTTATAAGAGTTGCTGTGAGCAGGGCGGTGGTGGCACACGCCTTTAATCCCAGCACTCGGGAGGCAGAGGCAGGCGGATCTCTGTGAGTTCGAGACCAGCCTGGTCTACAGAGCTAGTTCCAGGACAGGCTCCAAAGCCACAGAGAAACCCTGTCTCGAAAAATCAAAAAAAAAAAAAAAAAAAAAAAAGAGTTGCTGTGGTCATGGTGTCTCCTCACAGCAATAAAAACTCTAAAACAGTGTCCCAAGGAAATCACAAGAGAGTCCTCCTCCAAGAAGATACCCTACTTTACAGATCCTGAGATGTAAACTGGTGATGGGCAACCAATGACACTTGTGATATTTCCCTTTGGTTAGCATTGTTTCTTCCTCAGAGTTCAGGCCCAGCATGACTGTTCCCTCCTTTCGAGAATACCCTTCCCGCTGCAGAGTATTTCCTGTGGGATTTGAAACCCCACTTGTCTTCTTCAGTGTACGTTACTGGTGTGGAAGTTCCTTCTGTCTATGTGTTGCTTTTATTGGTTAATGAATAAAGAACTGCTTTGAGCCTATGGCAAGGGCAGAACAGAACGAGGTGGGAAAACTAAACTGAATGCTGGGAGAAAGATAAGCGGAGTCAGAGAGAAGCGATGGAGCCACAGGAGACAGATGCTGGGAACTTTGCTGGTAAGCTGCTGCCACATGGCAATATACAGATGAAGAGAAATGGGTTACATTAATATGTAAGAGTTAGCCAATAAAAAGCTAGAGCTAATGGGACAAGCAGTGATTTAATTAATACAGTTTCCTTGTGATTATTTCCGGTCTAAGCTAGCGGGGCAGTCGGGAACCAACAAGTAGCATTTCCTCCAACATGTTACCAGGCTTTGTCTGGACTAAGTGTGCGTAGGAAGGGGACACCCACACAGACTGTGGTGGTTAACCTCGGTTATCCACTGTCTTAGCTTTCTATCCAATGCTGTGATAGGAACGCTGGCAAAAAGCAAGTTTGGGGATGAATGTGTTTATTTGGCTTGCAAGTTACAGTCCTTAATGGTGGAAAGGTCAGGGTAGGAATGCAGAGGCAGGAACAGTTTGCTCTCCATGGCCACCTTGCTTTCTTCTACACCCCAGGGCTACCTGCCTAGTCTAGTGGTGGTACTTCCTGCAGGGGGCTGAGCCCTTCTACAGCCATTATCAATCAAGAAAATCCCCCACTGACACACCAGTAGGCCAAGCTAAAGGAGGCAGTTTCTCAGTTGAGACTCCTGTAGCCAGCTTTCTTTGGGGCCACCATCTATGTCCCAAACAGTGACGTGGAGACTTGTTATCAGTTATGAATGATTAACCTTATCTTAGCTCTTGTTTTAATCTGTTTCTCTTTATCTACATTTTGCCTCGGGGCCTTTCCCCCTTTCTTTCCCTCTGTATATCTTACTTTCCTGTTTCTTCCACGTCTATAGCTGCCAGCTGCCTGGCTTCTGACCCTGGAGGCTCCCTCTCTTTCTCCCTCATTCTCTTGTCTCTCTCATTCTTTGAGCCTTAGGTTCCTTCTCTTACTTATTCTCTCTGCCTGCTAGCCCCACCTATCCCTCTACTGCCTAGCTATTGGTCGTTTAGCTTTTTATTTGACCAGTCAGGTGCCTTAGGCAGGCAAGGTGAAACCGCATCATACCTTTACATAATTAACCAAACACAGCCTAAACAAATGTAAAACACCTTCATATAGTTAAAGTAATATTCCACACAGAGTCCCTCCTCCCAGGTGACTCTAGTTTGTGCCAAGTTTGACAGAAACTAATCTGCACATAAACTCGACAGGATTTATACCCATCAGGGGAACCCATTCTCTGGGCATGTCTGTGAGGTAGTTTATAGATCAGGTTCACTGAGGGGGGAAGGTCCACCCTAATTCTGGGCAGCATCACTCCTTAGGCTGGGGTCCCGGACTGAATAAAATGGGGAAAGAAAGTTGAGCGTCAGCCTTCATCTCTCTGCTTCTTGAGCATGCGTGCAGGGTGATCAGTTGCCTAACTCTTGCTGCCTTGTTCTATGGCTGCTGTGATGGTCTGTGCCCTGTAACTGTGGGATGTAATAAGCCTCCTGTCTTTAAGTTGCTTTTGAAAGGTATTCTTGTTGCAACAATTAGAAAAGTAACTGACTCCACATGCAGACACACATACACACACGAGTCATCAAAGACATCCATGCATTCATGAGTACCTTTAGGCCTGTGTTGTATGGTGCTTTTTCCTCTGGTCAAAATCACATGTGATACTTGGATTTGGCTTTGGTCTCGCAAGCTATGAAGACGAGATCAGAATAGTACAGTGGTAGCCAGATCTTCTGTAAAGGTAAGGGAGCTATGGATACTCCATAGGGAGGGTCAGGGATTCCAGATATTTCTCCTGCCCCCTCCACTTCAGCTGCAAGTGATCTTGGAAGATGCTAGGTTACATAGAGAAGGGAAAGGCTGATTAAAAACGGAGTTCTGTAACGCAGCTTCTATGAGGTTGCCATCCCTAATGGGATGGGATTTTCCAGTGATGCAGCAATTCGAGGGGGGAGGGTCCTCCACATGCCTGTTCAGTAGCCCCTTGCCTATGCTCTGTGGGAAAGCCCAATAAAATCATTGGTCTCACTAAGTCGCACTTTGATGAAATCATGCTTAGATCTGTCACTGGTGCCCTTTTGGGTGACTGAGCGCTCATTTGAATCTTCTCAGAAAAGGTTAAGCTAACAAACTGGTGCCCAGTTGTGGGGCAAGGCAGGACCGAGGATGAGTTTGGGGAGAACAAGTGTGTGGTCCTGGCTCTGGGTGAATAGTTTGAGGGTGGGCATCCAAGGGGGAAATCCTCATAAAGCCACTCTCTCCCCCCTGGTGTGTGTTGCGTGTGTTTTTGCTGTGGTGGCTACTGCATGGATCTTGCTATGGGTAGTAAGGCACATAACTAAACCCCAGCCATTGGGAGATGCAGTCCCTGTCAGGAAAAATCCCAGGGTGACTGTCTCTGTCTATATGGTATGGAATCGTACACCGGCTCGATGAGTGGGGTCTGCCGTACGAGTATGGAGATGCCCTGAGAAAGGCTGAAGGTTTAGAACAATTTTTTTACTATCCCTAAACACTAGCACAGTAGGCTTGGGGGCATTGGCAAGCCGCTGAAGAGACTCATGGCCACCGCTATAGGCACTGAGAGACACTGAGGGGCGAATAAAGTCAGAACCAAAAGGCGGGAACAGTGTCCCAGAGCCCACCTGGAGGAGATGGTTGCATATGGTTATCTGGTAAAACACCTGCAGGCAATTATCCCATTTTAAAGGAAACCATCCTAACCTCTGCACTCTTTATCTGCTCCTGGAAACACGCTCTCTCCACAGGAGAAGAATCTCCTGTTTGATCTTAGTCACACAGACCCACTCGGGCTGATAGTTGCTCAAGCCTACTAAAGATGTAACCATTTACAACGATGCTGAGAAGCCTTTAAATACTGTCAGAACTGCTGCACGGACGCACGTGGTTACGGAGGCTGCTTCCCTGAATCCACACGTGATAAATTCTTCTGAAGTCCGCTCTGTGTCTGGTGCCGGGTTCACAGAGGTTTCCCTGCCTCAGTTTCCCATAACGGTACATTGGAGGCCTGGGTGGCTGCTCGGCAGGAATTTGTTTGTGTCAAGGAAAAATTATAAGGAGAAAGCATCCCCCACTTAGGTCTCGGATGTGGTGGTTAAATTGGATAAAGAAGAAAATGAGATACCAGATGTCTGTTTCTTACAGCTGGGATGCAAAAGAAGAAGAGGGCACAAGCTGGATGTATTTTAAAGGCCCCTGATGAGATCTGGAATCTTGGAACCCATGAGAGGAGCTGCATGGTGGGGAAAAAAAGAGGGTGAGGTAGAAGTGACAAAGGCAACCTCAGGTCTGATCTTTAGAGGTGGCAGGGGTCGGGGTGGGAGGATCCATGATTCTACATACAGACGGGGACTTAATAATGAATGACCCAGTACAGAAAATCACAATGGGCAGGGAGTATTTTGCCTCTGAACCGCTTGAATTGGGAAGGACTTTTAAGAAATGAAAGGACTCTCCCTTTTGGACCATGAGTCTGTGAGACATGGGGCAGATTGGATGAGTCTGAGTTCTGTGAAAGCAGAGAGACTGTGAGAAGCAAGACCCTCGTTTTTGAATTAAATTAAAGAGACTATCAAAAGCAAAGCAGCTTTTAATATTCCATTCGGCAGAAGGGAACAGGACTGCAGCATTGAGAAAAGGCAAAAACACCCTGCGTGCTGAATGGGCGTGAGATGGTGGTTTTTAAAGTCCTGACTGTGGGAGCATCCTGTTCTCTCTCTCCTGTAGTCTGGTGCTACAGCACTCTCTGCTGTTCCAGCACAGCCCCGTTCACAAACTCCTCATCCTATTGGTTCAGGATACAAAGCCTTATCTACTAAATAGCCTGGAGTTTGAGATCTGTGTCTGTCTGTCTTCCTTATTCCTTCCTTTTTAAAAAAGATTTGTGCATGTGTACATGTGCGTGTGTGCATGTGCATGGGTGTGTGAATGTGCCTGTGCATGTGCGTGTGTGCATGTGCGTGTGTGCATGTGCATGGGTGTGTGAATGTGCCTGTGCATGTGCGTGTGTGCACGTGCGTGTGTGCATGTGCATGGGTGTGTGAATGTGCCTGTGCATGTGCGTGTGTGCACGTGCATGTGTACATGTGTGTGTGCACACCCGGTCTGTGCAGGCACCAGGTGATTGGAGCTGAGTCAGGACGGCTTCTCAACTGGAGCTCTACCGAGGGTGGAGGTGGTACTGGAGTGGGTGTGGGTCAGGAACTCAGCAGGGAAAGCCAGCCCAAGGTCTGCACTTCCAGAGCTGGGCCTGGGAGTCTGGAGATGGTCCAGAGGCAGGTGTGGGTTAGAGGGCATGCAATTACTTTTGTAAGTAAAATATATAGCACCTTTTCCTTGTGTGCCCACAATTGCTTTCTGATTAGAACAAAAGAACCTTCAGTTAGGTGGTTGGCTGATGACAAAATTCATGATCCCCTCTGCTGCCTCGGCCTCCTAAGTGTGTTGAGATTATACATATATACCACCGTTGAGATTATACATATGTACCACTGTTTTTTTTTTTTTTTTCTTTTTCGAGACAGGGTTTCTCTGTGGCTTTGGAGCCTGTCCTGGAACTAGCTCTGTAGACTCACCTGCCTCTGCCTCCCGAGTGCTGGGATTAAAGGCGTGCGCCACCATCGCCCTGTTTGTACCACTGTTTTTTATTCAGTGAGATTCTATTTGTGTGATTTTCCCCCAATTGATCTACTCATCCAAAAGACGCCTGTTGGGGTTGAGGTTTGGGGCTGGAGATGTGCTTCAGCAGTTAAGGGCCCTTCCTTTTCTTGTAGAACCCAGGTCTGTTTGTTTGTTTGTCGTCCCCCAAGTGTCCTTATCGGGCAGCTCCCAGGGGATCTGTCCTCTCTTCTGGTTTCTGTGGGCACTTGCCTTCAGGTGGCACATAGGTACAGAGACACACAGACATACACATAAGTAAAAATAAAAGTTTTAAAAAAGCCTTCTGTGTTTTGAATTCATGTCTTTAAAGCAACATATAACCACCATCAGGGTATCGTTTGGTCTGCTTCTCTTGGGTTAATACTTCTGTTTGTGACAGTTGCTGTTTCTCACAATGGGTAAATGATCTTCATTGTGATTTTCATAGTTTTGCACTTGTCTTCATAGTGGCTTTGAGAATCCTTTTTGGGATTAAATGAGATCATGTCTATTCAGATTTAGTCTTTGTGTTTACCGGGTTATCCAGCCTGTCACTCACGCTTCTAAAATGCTAATTTCTTTAGCTTGCTATATTGTGAAGGGAGTGTGATTCTTCAAATCTGAAATCGATGAGTCTGGGGCTTAGGTCCCATTGTCTTAGCGGAGTTTTTGTGTGTGCCTAGAGACCAGGAGGAGAGAATCTTCGTTGTCGCTGCCTCTGTCTGTGGGCGGAATTTTCCTCCCGGCTCTTCACTCTGCATCTGGAACCTTTTCTGGGGCTCAGTGTGGGTTGCCGGTTCCCACCTGGATGCTTTCCTGCTGTTGACCTCTTTCAAGTGTCCCAGTGGTACATCCATCTCTATATTTATAACTTAACTCAATTCCACGCTGTAAATATGTGTAATTACTTACTGTGTCCCAGGAGCTATAGACCTGCCCTGCTGGCTCCAAACACAGAGACAAGTGCCCTCTTCTAGAAAAGTAGGGCTAGCAATTCCTGGCCACTAGCCTCTAAAATGACACCTGAATTCCTTCTGTGGAGTGTGTAGGCACCAGCCTTCGTAAGGGTGTGTGTTTGTATAAAGGTCAGAAGGCAAACATAGGGGTGTGTGTGTGTGCGTGCATGTGTGTGTGTGTGTGTGTGTGTGAGAGATAGTCTCTTATTGGCCTGGAACTCTTCAAGTAGGTTGGACTAACCTGCCAGTGAGTACCAGGGTTCCATCAGTCTCTACCTCCCCGAATCTGGGATTATAAGAGTATAACACCCCACCCCACTGTTTTGTTCCACTTTGCATTCTGGGAATCAAACTCAGGTCCTTATATTTGCAAGACAAGCTCTTCATTCTCTTTCACACGGCAACAGGAGTGATAAGGGAGAAGGCTGGATAAACCATTAATCTCTCCATGGGTCAGCCATGCCACTCTCTCTTTCTCTGCCCTCTCATACGTGAGTGTACAGTGTATGTGTGTGTATGTGTGTATATGTGTATGTATGTTAGGTGTGTGTATGTGTGTGTGAGACTGTGAGTGTGTGTGTGTTCTGAGATTTGGATGGACTTCACAAAGTTGCCTCAGCTTCGTTCTAAGTTTGCTAAGGAGTTCCGGTCAGGATCATCCCATGGCTGGTAGAAGGACATCTCAGATTCAGAGCAGCCAGTTAATTCAGAGAAAACCACTGAGGTAAAAAGGCAGAGCCATCAGCATACTAATAAGGCCAGTCACAGAGAGGTTTGATCAAGCTAACGGGTCTCCCCTTTACCCTTGGCAATGCAGAAGGACAGAAGAGGCAGAGGGGTGGACAAGTTTCTTTGAATTTTGCTGCTTGCTGTCAGAGGCAGTCACAGTTCCATTACTCATAACTACTGATCTGGAACACCAGCCAGCATTTGTCCAAGAACTGAGGGCAAGCCATTAAAGAAGACACCGTGTGGAGGCACGACTTGGTCAATGCGGACCACACGCATGAGGTGGGGAGGTTGGAGATCCCTTTGAAAGCTGCGAATTCCTCAGCCTCTCTGAGCCCCCATGCCTCTCCTCTGACAGGAAAGTCTCAATGGACTTGAACGATTGTTGAATAAGGTTATGCATGTCAATACAAAACATAGCTCTCACCTTAAATGAGTAAGTGATGTTTACTCTGAAAAGTTTGGGGTTTGGAGTCCAAGGGGACACTGAGGCAGGTTGATATTTGGGTAAGAGTTTATTAAAGGATTGTAAAACGGATAGAGAGCAATGTGCCAGGGGCTTTGAGGAAAGAACAGGCCCGGGGGCAGGTGAATGACACTTCTTATACAGTTTATAGAAAGGGGAAGGGAATTGGATTGATGGTTCTGCTTTTGGCCTCACGCTGGCTAATCTTGGTTGTCAACTTGACTACATCTGGAACCAACTAAAATCCAAACAGCTAGGCACATCTGTGAAAGATTTCCTTGATTGGATCATTTGAGGTGGGAAGACCCACTCCAAATCTGGGCCTCACCTTCTGGAGGCAGCCCACATGAAAGGACTTGGAAGAAGGAAGTTTTGGCCTTTTGCCTGCTTGCCCCCGCTCCTATTGGCAAGTTTATGTAACCTGTTGCTGAGACATTCCTTCACTAATATTAGAACCTACTTCTTCAGAATTCCAAGGCAGCTCTCTAGGAATTCCCTGGGACTCCAGCACCAACTGGGCTGCTGAGGCATCTGGTCTTGTGGGCCTACTGGATTATTGATTTTTCCTTTGGAGACATCCTTTGTTGGATGGACTACCTGAGCCACAGCTTGTAAAACACACAACAAGTCCCCTTTAACTGTATACATATACTTCTCTATTTCATTCTACCAGTTCTCTTCTGTTAGAGAATACAGGCCACCAGCTGGCCACTGCTGGGGTAACCAGGGAGGGGTCAGCTAAAGATTGATAGACGTCCTTCCTGGTTAGACATGATTTAGAGACCCTGGGGAAGGGAAGGCAGCAATCTAGAAAAACAAGACTCTTTCTTTCTGGAAATCAAACTGATGTAGTTATGGGAATTGTTAAAGTTCAACTAAAATGGAGGAGGTTTTATAAAAATGGAATTGCTTTGATTAGCATAATATTTTTTAAAAATTTCTTTTGATTTTTGAGATTACGATTAAATCTTTTTCCCCTTTCTTTTTCCTCCTTCCAAATCCTCTCATATGTCTTCTTTGTTCTCTTTCAAATTCATGGCTTCTTTTTTCAATAATCATTACATAGATGTCTGTATGTATATACATGTGTGTTATACACACAGACACACACACACACTCCTAAATACATAAATGCAACCTGCTCAGTCTGTATGCTATTTATATGAATATGTTTCCAGATTGGACCCTTTGGTATTGGATAACAGGTTGGTGTGCTCTTCCCTGGGAAAGAATATTTCTTCTGCTCTCAGCAGTCTCTAGTTTCCTGTAGTTCATTGTAGGGCTGAGGTCTCATGAGCTTTGTGCCATGCATGCTAGCGCGCCTGTTGCTGTCATCTGTTCAGCTCCTGTTTAGGCAGTCACGTTGGTGAGACTTCGTGAGTAGAGCTTCTGACATTCCTAGCAGACACCATCTCACAGCAAACTCCCTGAGCCTCTGGCTCTTACGTTCTTGTCTTTCCCTCTTCTGTAGCCATCCCCGAGTTACAGTTGTATTGTAGATGTATCAGTGGGACTGAGTTCCACAGCTCTGCATTTTGATTGGTTGTGGTTTTCTGTAATGGTCTCCATTTGCTGCAAAGAGAAGTTTCTTTGCTAAGAGGTGAGAATGACATATATCTATGGAGGTAAGAACAAATATTTAGAATATAGTTAGGGATCATGCTGGTTTAATTAAGTCATGGTTATAGGTTCTCCTCCAAGATTCATGACTTCAGTAGTCCTGGGTAGTTGGCTGGGTTTCCAGTACCAGGAATGATTTCCGTCTTGTTGAGCAAGGCTTAAGTTCAATTAGAGAGCCATTGTTTACTGCCAACATATGTGTGCCTGAGGGTAACATACTTTACCCTCGGGGTTATTGTGCTGTGCTGGCCATTGATGTGGTTCATAGGTCTCATAGCTGGGTAGGACTGTTGGGTGCTTTCCTGACCAACAACTCAGAAGAGTACTTCTCATGCTTGGTGGAGGGGGTTTTGTTAGATGTTTTTTGTCTCTTGGAGGCAGCATCATCACTGGGAAAATTCACTGAATTTATGTATGTATATTTATACATTGACACTCAATGTGTTATGTGTAATTTTAGGTAGATAGTTACTAGAGTGATTCTTTATGTTTTTCCCAGACACATTATTATTTTACCCTCATACCTCTGCTTCTATATTTATTTTCTTCCATCTCCCTAATTATAGCCCCCCCAATTGTCCCTTCAGATCATTTGTACCCTGCTATTTCCCCTCTCGACTCCCCTTGACTCCCCCATCACAGGAATGATCCCTTTGTACTTTCCTGATTTCTGCAGTACAACAGATTCTTGAACCAGAGATGAATGACATTCTAACTCTTAAATGATATTTTTAAACATAATTATTTCTATTCTTTTAAAATTATGTGTATATGAATTTGTGGATCTGTATGTGGATGGCATGTGTATGTGGGTGCAGATGCCCTAGGATCCCAGAAGCATCAGACTCCCTAGATCTGGGTTTATAGGTGGTGATGAGTCACCATGCAGGTGCTGGAAACTGAACTTGGGTCTTTTGCAAGAGCAACAAATGCTATTAACTACTGAGTCATTTCTCTACTCCACTTGAGATTTTACTAGTCAAAGAACACAGAAAGCTACAAATCAAGGCATTTGCTAAATACACTGGTAGAAATATCATATACATTATAGCAATAGTAACAGGTTATAGTAAAGCCTCGGAGAAGTATCTGTTATAGGCTTCAGAGACTAGCTGATTGCATTCTTTGCTTTTGGGTTGCTTAGTAGAGGCTAGCAGTCTACTAAAAACACATTTTAAAGGTTTTGTTGTTGTTGAGACAAGGTCTTATGTAATCCAGGCTGGTCTTTAACTTGCTATATAGTTATGGATAATTCAACAGCAACAGCAGCAGCAACAACAACATCTTCCTCCTCCTCTTTCTTTCTCTTCCTCTTCCTCCTTCTTCTTCCTCTGCCTCCATCTTCCTCTTCCTCCTTTCTTCTTCTTCCTCTGCCTCCATCTTCCTCTTCCTCCCCTTCCCCGTGCCCCTCAGCCCCCCTCCTCCTCCTTCTTCCTCCCCCTTCTTCTTCTCATCAAATAAACACAGAGTTTAATTAGGGGTGCTTGCGTGCAATGGGTATAGGGATATTTGATGGAGTATGAGCAACTAACCAGTGGCTACACTATGGGAAAATGACTCTTACCCAGAAACCTTTACTGTTAATAGCTCCTCAGCTAAGGAGGAGGCTTCACGGGTTCCTCCACAATCTATGCTGGAATGTTGATGGGATCAACTTTGTGCATGCTATCATAGTTTCTAAGTGAATTGTCCTTGTCATGTCCAGAAGATAGCACTTCATAGCACCACTCCACAGCTTCTGGCATGTCTCCTTTTTTGACACCCTCTTTAAGGATGGTCCTGAGCCTTGAGGGAGAGATGACATGGATATTCCATTGTTGGCGGAGCCCTCAACAGTTACCTAGTCTCAGCTCTTTAACCAGTTGTGTCTCTGTATTAACCATGAGTCACTGCAAAAAGAAACTTCTCATGTAAGGTTGAGAGCAGCACTAATGTATGGGTATAAACATAAATATTGAAATATATTTAGAAAGCTGCTTGACAACATGACCATTTTAGAAAAACAGCAATCGTAGATTTCAAGTAGCGCCTATAACTTCCCCAGCCATGGGCTCTGAAGGAAAATCAGTTTTCATTCGTGCTTTGTAGTTCTGAAATGTCTTCTAAAAATATAATATTTTGATGTATTCTTAGGGAAGTCAATACATGTATACAATGTATTTTGATCATATTTACATAGCAGCACTAACCTATGCTTATAAGCATGAATATTTATAGGCAGTTCAACAATGTATTCATTTAGCAAAACAGTGGTAATAGGTTCCTCTTCTAGAGCCCATGGCCTCCCCAGTCATCATGGTTGGGTGACAAAATCTCAGGTTTTCAGTGCCAATCATGAACTCCTTCCTGTGGAGCGGGCCTCAGATCCAGGCAGAAAGCCATTGGTCCTCAATAATAGTCATGCCAATATTGTACCAGTGGGTGCATTTTAGCTGGTAGGTAGGCATTGCAGCATGCAGGGTCAGCCGCTCTGAAGACTTTGCTGACTTTTCTCTTCCAGTGGTTCGTGCTGTACCTTTCTCTCACTGAGATTTATCCAGTAGGGAAGAAGCTTCCAGGTTGGTTCCAGCTTCACATTTATGTCCCTGCCACCAAAGTATGCAGCATCTTCAGCAATAGGGTCTTACTGTTTCCTTATGGTGGGAACCGAGAGCAATGACTGCAGCTTGTATTATCTGGGGGTCTTTGAGTTGTCCTTGGCTAATAGGGAGGTATCCCCTATGCCAGGCTCTGGTATTTCCTTTAGTAATCTTATGGCTTTTGGTAACAGTACTATCCACCTATGCAGGATACCATCATTCAAACTCTTCTTTCTAAAAAAAAAAAATCATTTAAAGTTAATTTACAAAGTACAAATTTCTATAAGACAACGATGTATTTCTTATTCTCTTGCTCATTCCTCCAAACTACAAAGGTTATAGGTATGTATCACCACACCCAGCCAGTTCATTTTAAAAGGCTTGTTTGTTTGTTTGTTTTGAGATGATGTCTCCTGTTGTCCAC
>NC_022028.1:21048561-21087484 GCF_000317375.1 Microtus ochrogaster | reverse complement strand
GAGCACGGAAGCACAATTCTTAGTTAAGGGAGCCACCTTAGGGTTGGCATGCCATCCATTTTAAGGGTCTGAGAGTCTCAAGGGTGTTAAGTAGATGGCTTTTGAGTGGCCTAAAAGTAGCTCAAGAGAGTCTGCTCTGGTCTGCAACATTCTGACTTTGTATCATCAGGGAGTCCTATTAAATCATTTGGCCTCACAGAATTCACAGAATTAAAAACAACAACAACATCAAAAAACAAATATAGCCTTTCTCTTTTCAAGGATCTTCAGTTTACATGCACAAGAAACTGGTCTGGAGGGCCATATTAGAATAATAACAATGTAAGTGTGTGTTTGTGTGGCTGAAAAGAAGTTCTAGCAGTTTTAAGAGCACTTACTGCTCGCTCTCGTAGAGGACCCTGTACCTATGCTGGGTGGCTCACGACCACCTGTAACTCCAGCTTCAAAGGATCCTATACCCTCTTGTCAGGTTCTATGGTATTTGCCCTCACACACACATCTACACATACACACATTAAACTTTTTTTTTTTTTTTAGTGCAAAAGATTAAAAGCAGCCTGGGAATTCAAGAAGTTCCCTGAGATGAGTGGGTGAGATTATACTTGGCCTTGGTCATGGAAGATTCTTCTGCAGCGTCTTGCTGGTTTCCGCCTTTTACTTGGGGGTGGGATATAAACTGCTAGTTTTGCTGTCGATAAGGAAGTTGTTGCCATGCTGACTGTGTGTGTGAGATGGAGCAGTGTGGGGATTAGTTAGCGCCGTCCCTCCGGGGCTTCCCAGTGCTGAGTCAAACCTTGCTCTGTAGCACAGGCAGTTTGGAGGGAGATTGGTGGGTAAAGAAAAATGTTTAGGGAGAGCATATCTGTTACAAAAATAATTCTAAAAGTAAAGAATTTTACACCGCTAACGATTATATCCTTGAAGGTTTTCGTCTTGGTGGTATTGTAGACGAGGGTCACTTAGCACTAGTGGTTCTGACCTTAATCATTCTTCCCTGCTTGCTTCCCCAAAGCCAAAGCTACCAGACAGGTCCAGAGGCTTTCAATGAGAGCCCTAGGAGGCTGCAGTTCCCAGCCCTTTCCTGTTCAACCTTGGCCTACATTCTCTGTGTTTTCATTATGAAAACGGTAGGACCAAGGTGGACATGGTGGTATATACCTGTAGAGGCAGCATTTGGGAAGCTAAGGCTGGAAGCTAGTCTGGACTACAGAGCAAGATCCTGTCTCAGTCAAAAAAAGACCAACTGCCCAAACTGAAATAAAACCACAAAAGCAAACAAAAAACCGACAAAGAAACAAACAGATAAAATAACCTAAACAAAAACAATAAAAAAGAAAGGAGAAAAGGGAAGGGAAAAAAAAAAAGAAAGCTAAAAGATTAAAATAGCAGATGAGAAGGGTCCACTGGTGCTTGCTGACTGCTATTGAGTGAAGGAATGCAGAATTATAATTCCAGGAAGTTAGTTAGTTATCACGGCCTGTCAGTGACTGGCCGCGGTTTGTTTCTGGTGCCGTTGGATATGCACACTGGGAGCATTAAGTTGGTTTACAAGAGGGGAGAAAGGAACGGCGCATTGCAGGGCGGCCACGGATAAGCCAGGACCTGGGTTTAGATGTCTCCCTTGCTCCCTGCGGAGCTGAGGAGGCTCGGTCTATTTCTACGAGTTCTTCCACTTCCTGTGTGGGTCCACATCTATTTCTAGTCCCCCAGAGCCCTGCACATCTGGTGAGGTTCTGGCCCATTTCCCTCTTGGGTAGGAAGCTCAGCACTTCCTGCCAAGAAGCCTTCGGAGTATGTGTTAAACACTCGGAACTCATTAGTGGTTTGTGGGGGCTGCGTCATTCATTTGCTTAACGGCCATGGGAGGAGAAGAGGGTTAGTGCCGGGCATTGCTGTGGTCCCAAGAACCTGCTCCCTTGGCTTAGTGATGCGGAGTCTCTTTTATGAGCTTACTTGGCACCTGAGTGCCCCCTCTTCCATGAAATGATTCTTTATGCTCTTTGCCTAACTTCTAAGTGGATTGCTATTTTCACCGTTGAATTTTAGGATAGATTTTTACATATAAAGGTTTTTTTTTTTTTTTTTTTTTTTTTTTTTTTTGTCAAGGTCTTCCTATGGCTGACTCAGAACTGCCTATGTAGGTAGACCAGGTTGGCCTCAAATTCATGGAGATCTGCCTGCCTCTGCCTCCAGAATGTTGAGATTAAAGGCGCACCATGCCCAGCTCTACAAACATTTGATAGATTATTTATAATCCATAAACTTTATGAAATTTCACATATTTTACAAATTATACATCAAGAATGTTTTCTGTGTATGCTAGAAAGAATCCGTTTATCAGACAGGCATTTGACTTTCTCTTTGGCTAGTTTCTCTTTCCGTGTCGTAGCAGGAATGCTTAGAGAGTGGCGCGCGCGCGTGCATGTGTGTGTGTGTGTGTGTGTGTGTGTGTGTGTGTGTGTGATGCTTGTCTGTGGAGGCCAGAGTTGGACATCTAGCCTCCACTTTATTTATTTGAGACAGGACATCTCACTGAACCTGGAGCGTGTCACTGTGGGTGGACGGGCTCAGAGCTCTAAGAATATTCTCCTGTGTTCACCCCTTCAGCTCTGGAATTGTGGACAAACACCACCATACCTGTGCTGTGGTCAGTGGTTTCTTTTTCATTTTTTGGAGAGCGCTGGGGCTCAGACTTGGATCCTCATGTTTGTGGGTCAAGTTCTTTATCATTCCAACTTGGAGTTTTAAGTTTTGATGTAGTCCTATTGATGAGAACAGCAGACAGGAAGTGGTCAGGTAGGGACAGGGACCCCAAAGCAGCAGTTCTGAGGATGTGCTTGCTGGAGCTCGGAAGACAGTTTTGGTTTCTGTTTCCCTGTGTCTTCTAAATGAGTATCTCTGCCTAAGGACCCACTTGGCATCATGTGACAGACCTATTGGAGGCACCTGGACACCTGATTTGACAAGTAAGACTGACTAGCCCCTTCTTCTCCCATAGTTCATCCCAGTTTTTGGCATAACTCCCTTGAGAAAACTCCAGACTGGCAGCTAGGTGGGATCCTATTTCCAGGACCCTTCCTGCTGTACATGAACTCTGACCTCTCCCTCACCTTTGAGCATAATAAGACTCTCTAAAACGCATCCTTTGGGGTCCATACATTTCATTCTTTGGATTCACAAGACGAGAACCCAAAAGCCAATGGTTTGGTGTAGCAACTGTTGAGTTCCATGAAGCTTAGCTCCCTGAGAAGGAGCTCCCACCCCAACACTTTGGTATCACAATGTGTCGGTTAGTTTTCCCCTACTCTGAGAAATATCTGAGATAAATCACGTGCCGAGGAGAAAAGGCTGACTTGACCTCACAGCTTTAGAAGTAAGTTACCGTGATTTGAATTACATGTCTCCCATGGTCTTGGACATTTGAATACTTGGTCCCCAATTGGTAGCTCTGTTTGGGGTGACTTAGAAGTTGTGGCCTTGCTGGATGGAGAAAGTCTGTCACTAGGGGCAGGTTTTGAGGTTTCAAAGCCTGAGCCGTTGTCAGCTGGTTCTCTCTGTTTCCTGATTGCAGTTTTGAGATGTGAGCTCTCAGCTGTTCCCGCTGCCCTGCCTGCCTGCTGTCACCCTTCCTCACAGTGATGGTATTAGGCTCTTCTCCCCTGGAACTGTAAACCCAAGTACACCCTCCCCTCTATGGGTTGCTTTGGTCATGGTACAATAGAAAAGTAACTAATGCAGAAGCTGACCTGTTGCTTTGGGCTGGAGGGGGCAGCACATCCTGGTGGGAGCTTTTGTGAAGCAAGCCACTTACTTTATGGCCAGGAAGAGGTAGAGAGGGTCCTAATACAGCCACTGAGGTCATGCAACCTGAGACTTACTTCCTCTCAACGGCAACTCCTCTCTTAAAGCCTCTACTTTCCAGCAGTGGTATGGACTGGGGACCAAGCTTTATCAGTGTTTCTCCCCACTCCTCCCCTCCCTCCCCATATGTATAGATGCAGTGAACATATGTGTGTGCGTGTGTGTGCACAGAGGCCAGAAGACAGCATTGAGTCATTCCTCAATGTCATCCACTTTGTTTTTTGAGACAGGGTCTTTAATTGGCCTGAGGCTCCTCAAGTAGGTGAGGTCGACTGGTCAGTGAGCCCCAGGGATGCACCTGTCTCCCGCCCCCTAGCACTCGGATCACAAGTGTGCCATCACTCCTGGCTTTTTTACATGGGATTGGGTGTCAGATTCAAGTACTCATGCTTTCATGGCAAGCTCTTTACTGACTTGCCGCTTGAGATGTGAGATCAGTTCTTCAGCTCCTTTCAGTAATTCTTATTTATGGGGTTCTGGTGTCATGTCAAGGAAGTGTTTGGCAGGCTGAGGACCTGAACATTTTCTTTTACATTTTTCTACTGAACATGCTAGAATTTCTTGTTCTGCCTTTATATCCATTTTGAGCTAATTTCTCATAAAGTTAAGTTTAGGTCAAGTTTTTATTCCTTTTTGCTTGTGTATGGGTTCCTGTATCCGAACCATTTATTTGTTGGCTGCCTCCCTTGATACATTTGAGTTGTTAAGCCTCAGTGTCTGGAATCTGGGGAGAGGAGCCACCTTAGTGGGTAAATGCTCGCTGTGAGAGTGTGAGTCCCTGAGTTTAGATTCCCAGAAGCCAAAGTAAAAGCTGATAAATGAGACAGCTGTCTGTGATCCCAGCCCTCCGGAGGGGTCAACAAGGGATTCCCAGGCTTGCTGGTTACTAGCCAATCAACAGGCTTCGGTTCAAAGAGAGACCTTTTCTTCAGAGTGGAGAGGGATAGAGTAAAACTCCTACTATCAAACTCTGGCCCTGGCATGCAGCACACACATGTGAAATGCATGCATGCATGTGTGCGTGCGCACACACACACACACCTCTTAAACACATGATAAGAGAAGGAAAACTTGGTGGCTATGCTTGTGTGAGTATACTTCTGGTTTCTCTCATTGATTCACAGATTTACATATCTGTGAATTTATGGATCTATGGGCCTATTAATTTTCTGCCCACATCGCACAATCTTATTCCTGTGGCTATGTAAGACTTCAAATTTGGTTCATCAATTCTCTCTCTCTTTCTCTCTTTTTTTAAAGACAGGGTCTCATTATGTAGCCCTGGTTATCCTAGAACGCACTATGTAGATGTCCAGGCTGGCCTGGGACTCATGGAGATCTTTTTACCTCTGCTTTCTGAGTGCCAGGGTTAAAGGTATGCTTTACCAAGTCTGACTAGGTATAGCAATATTCTCCTTTTCAGATTTATTCTCCTCATCTTAATTCTTTTGTCTTTACCTGTAAACTTTGGAAAAAGTTTGTCTATATCTTTAAAAGTTCTTGCTGAGACTCGATAGGAGCTGCACTAATTCAGGGCTGTTGTGATGGCTCAGTGGGTAAGAGCACTTGCTGTGTGAGCATGAGGACCTGAGTTTAAATCCCCAGTACTTGTGCCATGATGTGGGATTCCCCTCTGTGTGCTGTGAATGTATTTTATTACCACTGGTTAATAAAGAAGCTGCTTCAGCCTATGACAGGGCAGAATAAAAGGAAATTCAAACAGAGATATAGAGAAAAAGAAGGCGGAGTCAGGGAGACAACCCTGTAGCTGCCCAAGAAGCAATAGGTAACAAACCACAGCCTTGTAGTAAAATATAAAATAATAGATATCGGTTAATGTAAGATATAAGAACTAGCTATAAATATGCCTAAGCTGTTGCAATTAATATAGTTTTGTGAGATCATTTGGGTCTGGACGACTGGGAAATGAACTAGCAATCTCTACCTACAGTGCCAAGGTGGGCATGGTCACGAACTCTTCCAGGGCAGGGTAATCTGAACACCAGCTGTACTTCTCCTTTCCCTTCCTGTTTCCTGAGAAGTCAGAGAGGCTAGCCTGGCTTCTAGCCTTAGCACACCAGTCAACCATCCCTGTGGCTTGCTGGCTGCCAGCCTAGCTCTAGGCTCAGTGAGGGACTTTGTCTCAAGGGAATATAGTAGACAGTGATATAGCAGGAAATTGACCAAATCCTCTGCCATCCACACATGAGGGTGGGCACATGCTCTTTACAGAACCCCCTCACCCCCACATACACACATATGAATAAAACAAAACAAAGAAAAAACTATGTCACATGGAAGAGAGCTAATATTTTACCAAATGGATCATTCTATCCGTGAAACATTATATGTTTTTCCTTTTTATCTTGGTATTTTTTTAAATCACCATTTTGCACTTGTTTCAATAGATTTGCTTCTGTTTTTATTATTATTTTCCCAGCTGAAAGTCTACTGTATTTTAAATTGTAATTTCCATGGGTTCATTGCCAGTCAATAGCGATACTGTTGGTATTGTATTTTGCAACTGTGATGGAATTACACGCTTGTTCTACGATTTGTTCTGTAGATTCCATGAGCTTTTCTATGTACACCATCATGTCATCTGCAAGCAACTGTGTTTATTTTTTATTCTTCCTCATTGATCTGTATGTTCCCTCCAGTCCCCTGTCTCTGTTGAGTTGCATGGGTCAGAAGTACCAGAATGATGAGTGACTGTCTCTGTCCTAGGAGACAGTCATTGTCTAAGTTAGCTGAAGACTTTTTTTTTATTATCCCGGTGAGAAGTTCCTCTTTGCTCCTGTGTATTGTTTTTAATTGTAAGTGATATGGATTTTGACAGGTATTTTTGCTTCTGTGTTTTTTGTTTACAAGCTGATGTATAATTGTGTTTTTCTTCCCTAGTCTGTTAGTATACTGAATTATAATGATCTGTTTTCAAGTGCATGCCTGGGAAAAGCTCTACTTTATTGTGATGCGTAATTGCTTTGAAACTTATTGCTGAGGATTGGGGGAGGGTCTGACTCAGTGACTGTGGGACTTGCTGCATAAGCATGAGGTTCTGAATTGGACCCCCAGCACCATGTAGAAACCAGGCTTAATGACGCATGTCTATAACCCCAATGCAGAGGGTATAGGACAGGTGCGTCCTGGGGGCTCAGTGGCTAGCCTGTTCTAGATGAATTCTACGTCCAGTGAGAGACCTTATTTCAAAATTAATAAAGCTACGAATGGTGGTGCATGCCTTTAACCCTGCACTTGGGAAGCAGAAGCACATAGATCTAATGAGTTCAAGGCTAGCCTGGTCTACATAGTGAGTTCCAGGCCAGCCAGGCATACATAGTGAGACCCTGTCATATCATCATCATCATCATCATCATCATCATCATCATCATCATCATCATCATCATCATCATCATCATCACCATCATAACATGGAGAATGATGGAGGATATCTCTCCACACGTACACACAGAAACATACTGCTAAACTAATTATCTAATTTTATGTAAGGAATTTTGTGTTTTTGTTTATGAGGACATTAGATTGTATTTTTCTTTGTGGTCATATTTTTAATAAAAATTACACTTATTTTTTATTTGTGTGTGTGTGTATGCGTGTGTATGCGTGTGTGTGTATGCGTGTGTATGCGTGTGTGTGTGTGTGTGTGTGTTGAGAGGACAACTTGTGAGAGCTGGTTCTCTTCTACTACCATGTGAGTTCCTAGGATCAAACTCAAGCCACCCACCGTTGCAGAAGTGCCCCTAACTAAGCCATTTCACCAGCCCTGTATAGTAATTTCTTGCTATCCACAAGACATTGGTCCCAGGACCTTCATAAATACCATGTTCAGCAACATCTGTGACTCCAGCTTTGGGGAACATGATGCCTCTGGCTTCTGTGTGCACTGGGCTCATGCACACATACTACTCACACAAGCATATACATAATTTAAAAAATAAGCTGTCTTTTAAGCCAGGGTCTCACGATGCAGCCCTAGTTGGAACTCTCTATCTAGATCAGGGTGGCCTCAAACTCATAGAGAGCTTCCTGCTTTTGCCTCCCAGATGCTGGGATTAAAGTTGTATGTACCACCATGGCCAGCTAAAATAAATCTTACAAACTTGGGTATGGTTGAATTCACAGTCATGAAGCTGCTGATATGGAGGACCGACTGTTCTCTCTGTTCTTCATTTGATATCTGGGCAATATTGGCTTTTATGTGTCTTTATGCTTTTCTGTGTGTGTATGTAGGGGTGCATGCGTGTGGGGGTGCATGCGTGTGGGGGTGCAGGTGTGCTCTTTCATGGGCATGTATGTGGGAGCCAGAGCCCAACACCAGGTGTGTTTGCCTGTACTTCTCTCCACCTTATTGCTTTGAGACAGTGTTCTCTCTGATCTGTAAGCTCACCATTTGGCTAGGTTGGCTGACTTGCAAGGTCTTGAGCCCCACCTGTCTCTAACTCCTAGGGCTGAGACTAGTGTCACAGCCAACCATGATCAATTTTTGGCAGATGCTAGGAATTCAAACACGGATCCTCATGCTTGCGAAGCATGTGCTCTTACCCCTAAGCTATCTTCCCAGTCCTGTAGGCTTTGTAAAATGGATCGAAAGATTTTAAGAATGTAATATGAGAGTCTAGCTGCTTCTCAGGCCATAGCTGCCTTTCCCATCTTGCAGACACCAGCAGGAGCCCGAGAGAGACGGTCTGTTGTCTCTAGCTGGCAGACTTGTAGGTGTCAGAATCTCTCACCTGGGGGAGCGGAAACACAAGGAGCTCTTGATGGCCACACAGCCTGATCTACACTCTTTCTCACCACCTGCCTGGGAATCGGGGAGCCTGGCTGCTGGTTTGTGCTGTACAGCCTCCTCTGTCCTCATAAAGGTTTATTTTTGCCAATGGGTTCCGATGTCCTCTCTTCAGAGGCTCTTGTCTGCTTCTGGTATGGGGGACCTGAACTCTCCTCAGAGTCCTGCCGTGCTGTTGTCTATTTGTTCACAGCATTAATGGCTCTTTAAGTAAACTCCTTTGCCTCAAAAATCTGTCTCAATGTCCCATCGAATGCACATCTAAAACGTTTTAAACAACATTCTGTTTTTCCATTTTTCTGGAAAAGATTCTGTAGACTTGACATTAATTCTTCTTTAAGTATTTGATAGAATTCCCTAGTGAAGCCATCTGGGCCTAGAAATTTTTTTTCTTTCTTTTTTTTTTTGGTTCTTTTATTTTGTTTTGTTTTTTGCAGAGGGGGATTTTTAAATTACAAATTTAATTTCTTCATACAGTTAAACAACTTATTTCATACTGAGAGAGCATAGTAGTAGTGCATTTTGAGAAAGTGTTCAGTTTCTTAACTGTGGTCTATGGGTTTCCCTCCTGAACACTCAAACGAAAAGGTGTGTGGGGGTTTTTCTCTGTGGTCAAGGCAGTTAGGATGTCTACCACAGCACAGCCAAGTATCAAATTCTAAGGGACTCTGGTAGTTTGAATAGGTATGGCAGCCATAGACTCATGTCTTTGAATGCTTGGCTCATAGAGAATGACACTGTTAGGAGGCATGGCCTTATTGGAGTAGGTGAGGCCTTGCTGGAGGAAGTGTGTCACTGTGGGTGTGGGCTCTGGGGGTTTCATATGCTCAAGCCACACCCAGTGTGGGATACATAGCCGGTTGCTTTTGCTGCCTGTGGATCAAGATGTAGAACTCTCAGCTCCTTCTCTAGCTCCATGTTTGCCTGCACACCTTGCCATGCCCTGCCATGATAATGGACTAAACCTCTGAAACTGTAAGCCAGCCCCAATGGAAATGTTTCCCTTCACCAGCATTGCCGTGGTCGTGGTGTCTCTTCACGGCAATAGAAACCCTGATTAAGACAGCCTCGAAGTGAAAGCAACAAAATCTCGGAATAACGATATGCTCATCTCCTGTTCAAACTGCCAGGATGATTTGCTTTCTCGGCCTTTCAGGGGCCAGCATGAGGACGAGGGCACATCCATGGAAGGTGGAAGTGAGTGTTCCTAAACAGTTATGTTCATGGAGCAATGAAGGAGCTGGGTGGGGATGACAAGGTGGTGTGGCCCTCGAGACAATCAACCCCATCATGATTAACGTGTGAAAGCAGCAAAAGACAGCAGCACTTCCCAGCTGGGTGCGTGCGTGCGTGCCTGCATGTGTGTGGCGTGCGTGCTGCGTGAATGCGTTCGTGTGTGTGTGTGTGTGTGTGTGTGTGTGTGTGACTCATGAGTGCGTGAGAAAAGCTTGCTTTATACAAACCTGGAAGAGGTGGCTGCTATGAAAATGTCCTACCAAGGGCGACACACCTGGTGGCCCAGGGCGTCCCCCTCACGGCCCAGGGCTTCCCCCTCAGTGCTCCAGCCCATTCCCATTCTCATGACTGTTTTCTCTCTCTTGAATGGTCTCTTTCTACTTCTAACCACATATGTCTGTGATGTAATTCTTTGCTCTGGAACACAAGAACCAAGGTACTTCAGCCCCCCAGCACCCCTGGGGTACTCTCATGAGTGTTGCGGGACTCTGATCCCTGATTATTACGTTGAGATGCTCCGACCAACGGTGCTGAGCTGGTGACACCAGAGTTGCTAGCTAGGTCAGAGCCAGGTCCTGGCAGTGTAATTAGCAAGCCAATTAAACCAAGTCAGTGAAAAGCAGAAAAAGCAGATTTATTCAATGCAGCCATGATGGGAAGAGGAACAAAGAGGCCTAGGGATCCCTATACCTCTCCCCGCAATCCAACAGGGTCCTAATATGAGATTTAGAAGGTATACATAACTAAAAAAGACCTTGTGAAAGTGTAGTCCTTTTTAGCATCATTGCTGAGGGGTGTGTGTGTGTGTGTGTGTGTGTGTGTGTCTGTGTGTGTGTGTCTGTGTGTGTGTCTGTATGTGTGTAGGCCTGAAGTTGATGCTGGAATTCTTGGCTGCTTTCCACTTTATGTGTCTGATATGGGCAGCCATCTTGCCTAGGGCTCCCTCTCAAGTGCTGGGATCACACTCAGCCTCCGCGCCTGACTGGCTTTTATGAGGGTTCTGGAGAGCTGCACTCTAGTTCTGATAGTTGTGCAGTGAGCCCTTTGTGCACTGAGCTATCTCCCCAGCCGTTCAGAACCCAGGCCATCTGCTGCCTGGGTCACACCCACCTGCAGCTGTGTCTTTATCTGCCCCAGTAGCTGATTCTGCATCAGGGCTGAGAGCTAGCAGACTCCTAGCTATCAGGCGCTAGCAGTGGCACACCGCATACATGTTAGCCAGATAAGCCTCCCCTCCCCACTCCTCCAGTCTCATGCACCCTGCACATCCCTGCCTCCCCCAGACAAATGAGAGCCCTCAGCTCCTCCCCCTGCCAGCCAGGAGTCAGAGTCTGCCTGGCCTTAAGCACATAACAGGTTCTCATTAACCATGTGGCAGGGGACCTCCCCTCCTTCTGAAACCTGAATATAAGAAAGGACCCTCACTCTGCCACAGAGGTCCAGGCTCTCTTCAGAGTCCCACCAAGCTGTCTTCTGTGATGTTAAAAACGTAATAAATATCTCACCTAAAAGGACAGTCTGCCTCAGTGTCTCCTCTGAACCTCAAACTCGAACCTTTCACAGCCCAGTTTCTTAATCTGATAAAATTAAGAAATGGAAGCCCCAAATCAGATTGAGGAGAATTTTCTGCATGGCTGCATAAGTAAAGAGCCCAAGGGAGGGAGGTGATCATTGCAAATGTCCACCTGCCGTGTCTCTGAGGGCTGCAGCTGTGGCAGGTGTCTGCCTGCCATGCGGACGGACGTCTCAGGAGGTCATTGTTTCGGACTCGGTTACTGCACTGCCCTTAAAGGAGTAGTCTACAAACACAGTGGAGTCACTTACTCAAGTTATTGTCTGACATTCAGGGGATGTCGAGACTAGAGCCAGACCAGCAGCTTTCCCACACAGGTCAGTTTCAAGTCCTTTCTGCTTCGGTCCTCGCAGGAAATGTAACCGTGGTTAAACAGTCAGCGGCTCTACTGTTCTGCCTCGCCACCTGCCTGACTCAGAAGGTGGCTTTGAGGTGACCGCCTATCTTTGTTTCTGCTCTATTCTGCAGTCAGCCCGGTGCTGGCCAGCTGCTGTTCTCTGTGGGCCATTTGAATATTCTCTGTGTGTGTGCATGCGTGCATGTGTGCGTGTGTGTGTGTCTGTGTGCAAGTGCACATGGTTACTGGTGTGCATGTTGGGAAAATGTCAGAGGTTGAGATTGGCTATCTTCCTCAATTGTTCTCCATTTTAGTTTTTGAGACAGGGTCTCTCACAGGACTTGGAACGCTCTATGGCTAGGATGTCTGGCCAGCAAACCCCAGGGATTCTCTTGTTTCTGTTTCTCCAGTGTTGGAATTACAGGCACATACCTCTGTCCAACTTTGACATGATCGCTGATGACTAAACCCAGGTCCTCATAACTGCATGACACTTTCCTGACTGAATCATGGCCCTCATTTAATCGCTCCGTTTCCATCCAATTAAAAGTGCTCATTCATCCTAGAATCACAAGTAAGGACAACTAAGGGCTTCATATTAAATGTACTGTATTTTTGTCCTGAGACATCTCTCTCAGGAGAGCACACTGTGGCTAGAACTTGAGAATCTGACCCTCACTGCATGGGGTTGGCAACAATATGACACTACTTGGCAAACAGAAAGATCGAGGCTCAGTAGGGCTGGTGGATTACCCTGTGTGGCAGGCTGAATGTTCTGCTTGGGAGATTTACTGGGCCGTTCTTGACTGAGGGAATCTGTGGGCTAGCCCAAAGACCAGACACGCAAGGGATATACAGCTATCCATGGTCTGAATCAGATTGTTTACTGCATTTTCCTGAACTAAGCCTCCCTGTTAGAGACAAGGATGTTCCATATTATTGTTCTGAACAAATATTTAGACAAAGGCACATTGATGATAATGATACGATACATTTTGGGGAGTCTTTGAGTTTGACAGAGAAGCTTTCTTGGCTCATGGTAAACTTATGGGGGGAGGTCTATGATCCTAGAAAACTCCACCAAAGCTGCACTGAACTGCTTTGTGGGTTTTGTCTCCTGAATTCAAAGAATAAAATTCATGGACCACAGAGGGTGAATTGTAGCAAGAGGTCATTATAGAATCATAGGTTGGAACATAAGAGGCAGAGATTAGAGCTGCTATATAGGCAGAGGGGTACCAGGAAATATGGGACCTTGGAGCTACTTATACAGAACCTTTTAAAAAGACTTATGGCAAAAACCCGAATAAGGCCTGGGAAGAGGATGAGCTCCCGGGTCTAGTTGCCTAACTATGTGTCTTAGGATTTCTGTTGCTGTAAAGAGACACCATGATCAAGGCAACTCTTATAAATAAAACTTTTAATTGAGGTGGTAGCTTCCAGTTTCAGAGATTCAGTCTATTATCATGGTGGGGAGGATGGCGGCTGGAGGATGGCTGTGTGCAAGCAGACATGGTGCTGGCTATATCTTGATTAGAAGGCAACAGGTATTGGACTGTGACACTTAGTTGAAGCAACAGAGACCTCAAGGCCCACCCCCACAATGACACACTTCCTTCAGCAAGGCCACACCCACTTCGACAAAGCCACACCTCCCAATAGTGCCCCTCCCTCTGAGCTTAGGCGGCCAATCACATTCAAACTACCACACTATGGCTGTCCCGGTGCCTCCTCTTGGTTTCAGGCCTGTCCTCAGGTCCTTCCAGGCAGGGTAAGATCTGATAAAAGCCAGCAACCAGCCTCTCCTGGTATCCTTGACCTGCATCCAGGGCATTCTTTGTGGTCCCTGCCTGACCAGTTCCTGTCGATAGCAGAAGAAATGATTCATTAAGGGAGAAAGACTCTAAGATCGAGAGTGAGCCAGAGCTGGAGAAAGGTCGAAGGCTCAGCAGTCCTGGGCCCGGGGAGTTCTAACTCTTTATGGGTCATGTGTTGTGGGAGGCTGCTTGTTCATTCGGCTGCCCAGGCCACGAAATAATCACTTAGAAACTTTATTATTTGCAATACTGTTTGGCCAATAGCTTAAGCATATTTCTGGCTTACTCTTATATCTAAGATTAACCCATTTCTATTAATCTGTGTATCGCCATGAGGTTATGACCTACTGGCAAAGTTTTGGCAGGCCCCAGCACAGGTGTCTGTCACAGGCGGTGGCTACATGGCCTTTCCCTGACTCTGCCTACTCTCTCCTCCTGTATCTGCTTAGAACTCGCACCTTGTCCTATTCTGCAAAGCCACTGGCTGGAACAGCTTTATTCATTAACCAATAAAAGCAACACATAGAAGGACTTCCCACACCATCCATGTACAGAGCACCCAACTTTTCCAAATTTCCAGCTCTACCCCTTCCATGTAGTACCAGTGGGGGAGACATTCCAAGTCTGTATAACTGGCTTCTTTTGCAAGTCAGTCTGGATGTCTTTCTCTGCTCTACTCCTTTGCCACATCCCCAGGTGCGCGGGCCCCTCCTAGAGACCTGTCCTGCTGAGAGCTCAAGGCTACACTGGATATTATGGGTGTCCGTGCTAGACGGCTCAGGATGCCACTGGAAGTGGGAGAAATGAAAGAATCTAGGACGCAGTCTTGACAGTCATTCATCTACGCCTGTGGGCATTAATTCATGGCAAGCACATACTTGTCCCTTCCAAGTCCATTACCCAGGTAAAGCAGAATCCCACTTAGTGACAACATTGGTATTTGGGAGCAGGGAGGGAGACATGCCTGACTATCTGCAAAGACAGTCAGAAAAGGCTTCCTGGGTGACCAGTTACAGAGGCCAGGGCATAGGAAGGCAGGGGTGGGTGTGTGCATCTGCCGGTGATGGGAGTGACCAGCGCTGCTGCACCGTCAAAAAGCAGGGTAGGGGACAGGCAGGGAGAGGCCATGCTGCCATCACTTCAGCCCTGCAGGCCTGGGGGTGGTTTGAGGAGGTGGGAACAGCTAGCCTGGGGACTAATATCCGTCCATTAGGATGGAAAGAAAAGGGCATCAAGGTTAACATGTAACAGAATGGACACCCTCCGCGTGCAGGCTACGTGTGCAGGGCTCTAGCAGGCCTGAACATGGCAAACATGGCGCTGATGGATTTTGCCTTTTCCTCTTCTCCCCATTCCTCTACCTTGCTAAACCGCTAAACCTTTAGATGGCATCCCTAAAGCTAGCCGCCAATGTCTGTTTCCTTCTTTGGCAACTCCTCCTCCTGATGCTGACCACCAAGGTCCAACTATCAAAGCATTAAAGTTCAGCAATCAGAAGACCCCTTTGCTATCTTAATTAACCTGTCAATCAATTTTAAACATCTCATTCTAACACGGGGTTCCCCATTTCTCTTTATAAACTTCATTTGCCTATCTTCTCTGTATATAGAGGCAGTCCCTTGTCCCTCTGGGACAAAAATCCCTTCCCCCTCTCCTTTTCTCCTCATCCCTTTTCCCTCTTCCTCTGTTTTCTGTCTTTGTCTCTTACTCCTTGCCCCTTGTCCCTCTGGGAGCAAATAAATCGCCTTTGTGCTGAGAGCTTGGTCTTGGGGTGCCCTTCCTTTCAACATGTAATAAAATATCACAAGAAAGCTGAGTTCTGTGTCATAAGGGTCAGGACACAGGGTCCTGGAGCTTGAGCCTTGGAACTGTCAAGATCTCTAGCCCACTTCCATTCCCTGGAGAGCTCTTTTCTTTGTCGGCCTCGCCTGCCATGTATGTGTAGTGTGGAAGTATGTGTGCACGTGTGTGCATGTCTTCATGTGTGTGGGGGCCCCTGTGTGCATGTGGAAGCCAAGCTCGACGTTCAGTCTTCCACCTTTTCCAATGAGGGGAGGTCTCTGAGCCAAGCAGACGCAGAACTCAGTGATATGACTTCTCCACACTAGCCCGGCTTGCTCTGGGGATCCTCTGTCCCGGCGCCTGGCATTCCAGGACGGCTGTCACACCTACTGAGTGCTTATGAGAGTTCTGAAGAGTTGAACTCTGGTTTCCTGTTTTCAGGGCAAGCACTTTAACAGCAGAACCATCTCCCCGGCCCCTCTGAGAGCCTTTTTCTTTCTTAACTAATTCTCTCTAATAAATTCCTTAATAAACTTTCGTCAGTATCCATCTGCCTCTGATCCAGTTCCTTGTTCTGGAACACAAAACCTGGAGATCTTCGTGGGTGCCCCAGAACTCTGTCCCACCTTTGGAACAAGGTTCTGTGGATTGCTGGGGGGCTGGCCGGGTCCAGCACAGGAATGGTGACAGCAGAGGGAAGCTCAAGTTTGGGGAGTGCTCATTTGTCTGTCTCCCAGGTGGCCCTGGACCCATGAGGGTGAAACCTGGGCCATCCTGGTCCTTGGTGTGCCTTTGAGACTGGCTGGAGGAGGCCTTTAGGACCCAGCAATGCTTGAGAGGTGGCCATGCAGTGCGGAGGGGGTCTGGCTAAGGCCCAAGTTCCAGAGGATTCAGATGGAGGGGGAAAAAAGACACAGAGAGGAGGGGGAAAGGGAGTGGTAAGGACATCATTTTTTTTTCTTTCGAGAGAGGAGCTCTTGTAGCTCAGGCTAGCCTCAAACTTGCTAAGTAGCAGAGGATATCCTTGAACTCTTAATCCTCCTATCTCTACCTCCTGAGTTCTGGGGTTACAGGTGTGTACCACCTTTCCTGGTTTATGCCATGCCGGGATCCACTGCTTTGAATGCGGAAAGACATCACCCTCTTTCACCCCCAAGACGGAATCAGTGCCTCCCCGCTGCCTGCCCTGACAGCTCTTCATCTTACTGTTTTGCAAAATCTACAATTTCTTTGCATAACGGGCAGCATAATCTCATTTTCTCACTGGCTACCCAGCTTAGCTTTCAATCAATTATCCCCAAATACATTAAAAAAAAAAAGTTTCCATTTCACCTCTCCGCCTGCTTGGAGCTCGGTTTTCCCTGTCAAAGAATTTGCAAATCAATTGCACTAACAATACTTTCCACAAATTACCTCCGAATGCCTGTGATGTCACCACGGTTAATGGTTAATGTGTTCCTGATAAATAATGCATCAGGAAGTGGCTGGGCTCCCCGCTCTGATGTTCAGTGTGACACAGCCTGTCTTCATGACAAGTAGCTTGGCTTCAGCTGAACCCCGGGGCTCAGCCAGGTGAACAGTGGAAGACAGGACTGTGCACCACTCTGTCCCATTCTGAGGCCCTCGTGCCAGGACCTGGCACCTTTTTGCCCTGACATCGAGGTGTCCTATGGCCACAGGGAGAGTCTAGTTGACTCTGCTGTGGCTGTGGGAGGCGAGAACGGCACTGTGGCTCACAGAGAGGGAGGGTCCTTGGGAGTGGCTGGGAATTGGAGGGGTTTCTCAAGCTTGACGAATCCCTAGCCCAAGGTGGCCAAAGGGTCTGCATCCCAAACTCGTATTTAGTTCTCTGTTCCATAAGCAGGGTAGTTTTGCGACAGTGTTTCTCGCTAAATGGGACCTTGTGTGCAGCACCTGGACATGTCCTGGAAAACACAGACTTGGGGAGAAACGTGTGTCCCAGGACTCAGGCTGCATTGGACTTGCTTGAGCTGAGAGTAGGGGGTCGGAAGGCGTGTGACTGCATGCCAGGGCTTATGCAGCACCCTCATTCTTTGCAGCATGCATGGGGTGCTCACATTGGTGAATCTGTGCAGCTACTTCACGAGTAAGACTAGCTGGGCCATGCCATGGGACTCTGGGCAGCTGTGGGTTGTTCTGTCCAGAAGGTTGACACAGGCTGGAGTGGGGGAGAGTTTGAGGGGGTGGGGCTGTGAGGGACTTGGGCACTGCTTTGCCTTTTCTTTCACACAAACTGGTTGTGTAGACGCATTAGGGGAAGTTGCGGTGGCTGAATCCCTTAGAACTCCACCCCGGTTTGTTTTGTTTTGCTTTGTTTTTCAAGAGACGTTTTTTCTGTAGCTTTGGAGCCTGTTCTGGCACTAGCTCTTGTAGACCCGCTGGCCTTGAACTCACAGAGATCCGCCTGTCTCTGCCTCCTTGAGTGCTGGGGTTAAAGGCACACAACTGCTGTGCCTGGGTACCTGGCTCAGCCTCTTAAAGAGCACATCACTATTCAGTAGCACCAAGGGCTGGGGATCAAGTCTTCCACACGTGAACTTTCGGGCGTCATTCAGGATCCAAGGCCAGGGTTTCAAAGCATGGCATGTAGCGTGACAGCCATTGCGAGAGTGGCTGAGTGAATGAGGAACAGATGAAGTACTGATGGATCTCGGGTCTTGCATCTCTTCTGTTGATTGAGGCTGTCTGGGATGACTGATGAAGAGAAAGTGGGATTTATAAACATTTACAGGGGTGTTGGTTTGATGGTGTCTTGATGAGGTGCCATACTTGAAGGTCTCTAAAGTGAGGGTAGGAGATGAAGTTTGAATATTCACAATGGCCAGATAAAACAGACTTTGAATGCCAGACCCAGGCTTTGTTCTGTGCGATTTTTTTTAAATTTAAAATAAATTACTTTTATTTTAAGTATATGGGTGTTTTGCATACATGTATGTCTTTACATTATGCCCATGCCTGGTGTCACAGACAAGACAAGAACATCCACCTGAGGATGTGAGCTCCCATGTGGGTGCTGGGAACCAACCAGAGTCCTCTGCTATTAACTGACTCATCTCTCCAGCCCCATGTGCTGTAGAATTTTAAGCAGGGATTAAGCTTGCATTTTAGAAAGCTTAAAGTGGGGTAGAATAGTTACAGGGACTGATGGGAGGCAGGACTGATGGTGTCCAGATGCTACAATTCTGCACAGGAGGGTCCATCTGGGTCAACAGAATCCAGATGGAGTGAGGTGTCTGGAATTGTCACAGATAGGACACTGTGGTGTCATGCCCCTGAGGGCTGCTGTCTTTCTCTTCCTGTTTATCTAGACCCTGGATTGTTGGCAGGAGTTTCTGTCCCACCAGCCAGATCCTAAATAACCACACAGAAACTTAGTATTAATTGTAAGTGCTCAGCCGGTAGTCCAGGCTTGTTTTTAGTTAGCTCTTATAACTTAGATCACCCATTTCTATTAATCTATCGGCGCTCCCCCAAGGCTTGTTTACCTCATCCATGAACTTCCCATGCTGCTTCTTCTACACCTTGCTGGCATCTCCTCAGACTCCACCCTTCTCTCCAGCATTCTCTCTGTCCCAGAAATCCTGCCCAGCTAATGGTCAATCAGCTATTTATGAACACAGCTATTTATCACAGTGTCAATCACAGTGTACAGAAGGATTAGTCCACAGCACTGGGTCCCATATCCTGGGCAGTGCGCCACTGTGCAAGCTTGGTACTATGAGCATGGCAGCCACATTTAGTACAGTAAGCCTTGTTTATAGAAACCCAGCTTCCCTGGGCTCTTGCGATGGCAGGAAGAGGAGCCTGTTGGAAAGCCTGCCATCTGGGACCATTATGGTGGAAGAGGAGAACCCACCTTTGATTTTCACCTTCGCGCCATTACCTATGCATGTCCATTGTCCCCGCACCTCAAGTAAACAAAAGATTTTTTTTTTTTTTCCGAGACAGGGTTTCTCTGTGGTTTTGGAGCCTGTCCTGGCACCAGCTCTTGTAGACCAGGCTGGTCTCGAACTCACAGAGATCCGCCTGCCTCTGCCTCCCGAGTGCTGGGATTAAAGGCGTGTGCCACCACCGCCCGGCTGAGTCTTAAAAAGAAAGAAAAAAAGAAAAAGAACCTCAGCTATTGGTTCATCAGTGTACCATCTTTTTTTTTTTTTTTTAAATTTTGGGGAATGTACTTCAGCACAAGATTTTATGTACAGCATGGTCTGTCCAGCCCAGGGCAAGGCACCTTTACATATTAACTTCTCGAACCACTGTGAAGACGAGCAGGCTGCTGTCATGTCCTAGGCAACAGTGTGGTCTTTCACAAAGAGGTATGTTCTTGTGGCTCATAGACTAGCTAACATGTTATCTTCTTGACTGACAGGCACAACTGAACATGGCAGAACCCGAGAGGACAGGAGTGTCCCTCCATGGTAGACAGACCAGGTGACCAATACAGTCATTGAGTTTAGGGGGCTAAGGGCAGAATAGCTGGCCTGCTGCCCCCATAGCCAGCTTGTAGGGGACTTCCGTTGTTTGTGGGGAGAGGTCTGGTGGCTGCCCAGGCTGGTTCATAGGTGTAGCCGTGAGGTTCCTCCTTCCACTCCAGCTTGTCTGTGAGGCAGGAGGATCGGTGTGGCCTTATTGTTGTCATCTCTTGTTGATGTCAGATCTGGGAGGAGGCAGAGGCTCTGGCCACACCCCTGCCGTAATCTGCAGATTTGTCTGGAGAGCAAGAGTTGCCAGTCATGATGTAAAAGGAAAACAGGACAAGGTAGAGAGGATTCTAGGACTCTCTTAGTTATGGCCCCGTCGTCAGTGAGGGCAGTGGTGTGATGAGGACAGAAGGGGTGGGCAGTGTGATTAGGTGTGAGTCTCCCCACCCCCAGCTGAGTGTAGGGACCTCTTCTGTCACGCTCCTGTCCCGACACTGGGCAGGGACTGAGCTTTGTTGCTGTTTCTGTTGACCTCAGACCTTAGAACAGCTGTTGGCCCAGGGCTTGGGAGATACCTAAGTCAGTGAGGACCCGAGTTCCATCCACAGAATCCAGTAAAAGGTGCTTGCAATCCCAGCACCAGGGAGGCAGAGACAGGCGGATCTCTGGGACTTACTGGTCAGCCAGTCTAGCTTACATAGCAAGTTCCAGCAGGCTAGTGAGACTGTGACACACACACAAAAAAAAGAGGTGGATAATATCCAAGAAACAAGACCCAAACTTGTTCCCTGAACTTCACACATGTGCAGATGAAGCTTCCTGCCTCCTCCCCTCAGGATGGGATGCTCAGTGGGTAAGGATGTTTGTCACCAAGCTTGATCCCTGGGATGGAAGGAGGAACGTACTCCCTCAAGTTATTCTCTGACTTCCACATGCATGTTCGGGAATTCTGGCAGTCCACCCATACATAAATAAATGTCAGAAAAACAAATGTTTTTCAGAGGGAAAGAGAAGCTATGGTTCCTGATGTGATTATAAGGGGCCAAGGATCATCGTGTGTCATGGCATTTTTTCAGAGCAAGTCATGGATGCAAACCTCTGTCAGGACCAATGATAAAGATGGGCTTTTAGGAGGTGACCCCAGGCAGGAGTATTGGGTGAAATGAGAGCTCTTTACCTGCTTGTTTTCAGGGCCACTGAAATCATACACAGATACAGGCACGCGTGCCTACACACACACAGCACAGACCTAGCACTGGGTGAAGTCTGAAGAGAACCAGAGAGACTGAGATAAGGGCTCCATTCCATCCTTTAACTCATTACGCCGAATGGGCCAAGGCTGGTGGCTGCTCTGCCAAAGCTCCAGTCATATGAAGTGGGAGCTATTTCTGTCCCTTCTGGCTCGAAGTTCTGTGCACAGATGACGCCAATAAAACTTCCCAGGGAGGCTGCTGCCATGGCCACTGGAAACGGTGGCAGATTAAGCATCTTAAAATTCGATTGTGAAATCAATATGCCAATTACAGTAGTTAATCCTCTGCAAGGCCAAGTTCCTCCTTCTTCTTCCCCAGGGGCTATGTGGCTCAGGATTCAGGGCTGCGTCATGGTGGCACTGAAGGCCAGGTTTGAGGTTTCCTCTGTCTCTTTTGGGAGCCCTGCGTTTTCTTTCTGATTTCTTTCGTCCCCCATCAAAAGCCATTGTTAACAACTTGCACTCAGGTGTTGGAGATGGTGCTGGGACGTGCAGCACGTTAGAGCCACCGTATTTCTTCCACATACTATCAACCTAAGAGCTCTGTAGCCTAACCATGCACACTGCTTCCTGTAAGAGGTACAGCCTCGTTCTCTTAGTGTATAGCAAAGTTCCCCCAAAACACGGTGGCCGGAGAAAACATCAGTCATGTGTGGCATCTGCTTTATGTTCTTATGCTCAGGGCTGGCGTCTTAGTTCTTTTTCTATTGCTGTGATAAGACACCATGACCAAGGCAGGTGATGAAAGAAAGCCTGTAATTGGGCTTATGGTTTCAGAGGGTTAGAATCCATGTGAGTGGAACAAAAGTGGCATTTTGTGGCTTCAAGGAAGGGAACAATCATTTTGTTATTTATCTCAAGAGGTAATGTTATAAAACAAATCTTAAAAAAATCACAATCTAAACTTTTATATATGAAAAGCAACAGTCAGCTCTCCGTTAAATCCTCAGGGTACATACCCACTCAGCGGCAGGATTTTTTTTTTTAATTAGAAAGCTGAGGGCAGAAAAGGGTACAAGGAATTAATCCTCACCTTTGATCACCAAACCACCCTAGCAAGGAAGGTACATCAGTCAGCAATAGCCAGGCCGCCATTGTTCCTGTTCCCTGACCTCAAGCAAGTCCCTTGTTCAACTATTAAAAGTGTGTCTTTTTAAACTTTAAATTGTTTCCCAAAACCCATGAACACACCTCCCAACATTAAGATGAAAAAAACTTGAGCTGGCCTAGCTTCTGGGACTCAGCTGTTTTTCTTAATCATTAGCTTGGCCACCAAATATAAGACTCCTCGAGAGAAACTCGTAAGTCCTAGCTGTGTGACACTTTCTTGTTCCTATTTTCTATCCTCTGTAGTCCCTGCTTTATCAGGGGTGGGAACAACACTATATCCTACCTTTACCTACATTAATTTTCCCACTGAATTAACCTCCATCATAATCCCTTACTATGTTTATTAAAAACCCTCAATTGTCAAAATTCTATTCAAACTAACATTGTTATTTTATAAAACCATTGCTTCAGTTGAACAGTACAACTTAAGAGGAGATCATCTTCAAAATCCACCTATAAAAATTCCCAGTCTAGTGGGATATTCCCCTGAGATAATCACTCTGTATTAAAGGCAGTGGGGATCCCTCTACAGCCATTCACACCAGGTCAAATATCAGAGAAAAATGGCAGCGGCAAACATTGAAAGGCATAGCGGTAGCAAGAGACATTCTGGAACCGAAGCTCTTGGGGCCTTGCCTATCCGAGATTTCACCCATCACCATCTTGCATTCCGCTGGGCCAGACTCCTGAAGTTCAAGTGCCATCTGCTGCCCCTCTGACATGGCCACTGGCAATGGTGTCTTTGTTGCAGAGATAGAAACCCTAACTAAGACACCCTCTCTTTTTTTTTTTTTCTCAGCGACGACCAGGCCTCTCCTCAGTCTGCTTTGAACTCTTTCAGCATTAGACTTGCTATAACATTAAGTTTCCTGGTACCCTGTTTCTCTTCAAACTGTACATTTTGTATTTCTTTTTGTTTCACTCACTTTTTTTCTTTAAATTGTAGACCAGCATAAGAGCAATCACTAATAACCACAAGATCAAGTCAATATTATGGTGCCTTGAAATCTCCACCAAAAATAAATAATGAAAAGAATTATTCCATTACCTTTGGCCTTAGGCAAATTCTTAGGAAAAGGACAGGAGACAGCCAGATTGTTTGCCAAAATATCACAAGTATGGGCTCTGGTCCAGTTCCTGTTAAAGTCTTGGCTTCCCTCTTTTGATGCTAATCTTGGTTTGTCCACCTGACTGCCTCTGGAATCAGCTGAAACCCAAGCACTCAAGAGGGAATTTCTTGTTTGGAACATTTGAGGTGGGAAGACCCACCCTGAATCTGGACCACCCCTCCTGGTGGGAGCCCATGTGAGAAAACATAGAGGAAGGATGCTTTGGCTTTCTACCTGCTTGCTGTCACTCTTGCTGCAAGTTCATCTATCCTGTTGCTGAGGAGTTCCTTTCCCGGCATTAGAATCTACTTTGTTGGGATCCCAATGGATGTAGTCTGAAGACCTGGAATCCTCTGGGGACTCCAGCACCAGACTGGGACTGCTGAGACATCCAGTCTCAGGGACTGAACAACTACTGGATTCTTGGCTTTTCTGCTGGAGGCATCCTTCTTTGGACTACAAGGACCACAGCATGGAAGGCTCTCCAATAAATTCCATTTGTATGTATATCCTAACAGTTCTGTTCCTTATGAGAACCCTGTCTAACACAGCTGGATTAAGACAATCTTAGCTGGGCCTGCTCATGTATGTAGCTGCAGTCAGCCGGAAGGTCAGCAGGGAGTGTGTTCTCCAGGGGCCTCGTTCTCAAGTCTGGAAGAACGTCAGTTCATTGGCTTGGGGTGAAGGACTCGGGACTGTGCATGTCCCTTTGCCAGTGGCATAGCAAGGCTTGTTCCCATGCCAGTGGCATGGCAGGCTTCGTGTGTGTGTGTGTTGTGTGTGTGTGCGCGCGCACGCTTATATTGTGTTAGAGGTCGTGCCTCATTCCTTTCTAAACATTATTTATGCCAGCTGTCTTTCAGTTGGTGAATTCACTGCTAATCCTTCCTGCCATCTCTTTAACTATTATGCAGATGCTGCCATTTCTTCATTAATTGATTTTAAACATTGTTTATTGATGGCTGTGGGATCTGGTGACTGAGCCCTCCTTGGACTTCCTTCCCGAGGCTCTTCCTCCATCCTTAATATACTTTTATCACAACTTTTGGTTCAATCAATTGCCAGTGTTTATGTCATTATGACGGTAAATTATGCTCACTGCAGAGTGGAGTGGGTGACGATGGTGTTTCCTGGAGTTAATGCCCGCACAGTTCCTCTTTATTGGGTGCCCAGCTCTGTTCCTCTTCCAAATGCTGCATTAGACCAGTTAAATGTGAATTCATATTACTTCCCAAGTAGCTAAATCACCGTTCTATCAATTTCCTCTTTTCCTGGATCTTCACACTTGGGTTCCTGGCCGCAGCTGCCTCCCTCCTGCCCTGACCCTCACCCTTGGCCCTGTGGTCTCAGATTTCCCCTTAGCCTTTTGCAGCAGACTGTGATGGATTCTGTGCTCCTTCCCTATTCCACACCATTGTTCTGCTGAAGTGTTTCTTCTAATAGCTAAGAACGTGCCCATTGGGGTGAAGTTTTTGGTTCCTTGAATATCTATAAATGTTCCTCTTAAATGAACTCTGAGATGTGGGCTTGAATAAATGCGATTCATTTAGAAAAGGTTCTGAAAGAGAGAAACGGCAGGAAGACAAAAGACTTTACCCACTTTAGGTGAAGTGCCAATCTCAGGTTGATCAGGAGCAACGGACGGTTGTGGTGCTTCCATGCTGATGCCCTAGCCGGTCACTGGCTCCAGGTCTCTTAGCATCAAGGGTGGGTACTCCAGTGGATAGTCATCTGAGGACCATTTTGGGCATGAGACTCTGGAGGCAGGCACGAGAGCTGGTGGAGTCGGGTTGGGAGAAGCTATCTAGGAGATGCTAGACCAGTGGGTTCCATGTTCAACACAGGAAAATAAGCCACAATCATTGGAGTGACTATAGACAGTCTCTAAGGAGGCTTCCGGATGGCTAATCCTGCCTGTTCATTTGATGGGATTTAGAATCGCCACGGAAACAGACCCCTTGGGCTGACTGTGAGAGTTTCTAGATTAGGTCAGGTGAAGTAGGATGACCCAGTCTGTGTTCAGTGCCATTCTTCAAGCTGGGGTCCTGGATTGAATAAGAAGAAGAGAACGAACTGAGTGATGTGATTCATCTCTGCTTCCCGACTGTGGATGCCACGTGCCCATCAAACGGTGGGCCAGAATGAATCCTACCTCCATTAAGTTGATTCTGCCAGGTATCCTGTCACAGCAGCAAGTCACAGAGGCCTCTTTCAGGGACTTTCCGAATGATACAGAACTGCCCAGGGGGAGCTGCTCCCGGGGACTTCTAGAATCTGGTCTTCAGCAATCCCACTCTCCCAGAAGTAAAAGGTTGGGCCATTTAAGCTTCCACATAGGCTGAGAGTAACCCAGAAAGAAGCCCTCTCCCCATTGGAAGAAGAGTTTCCTGCTTGAGTCACTGCCAGGACGTTGTCATGCAAAGCCGATCTTGGACTCCTTAAAGGAGCAACACTTTATGAGGCTGGGCTTCAGGCAGCTTTGTGGACTGCACAGAACCTGATGCAAGCGAGTTCTGGAATGCGACTCTTGAATAGGCAGAGGGGAGTGTAACTAATACTTGGGAAAGCAACGCAAACATTCTATGGCTGTGGACAGAATTCTAGATTCAATGATTTTTTTTTTCTGAGAATGAATGAATGAATGAATGAACTTACGTACATATGCACACACGTTTGGAAGGCAGCGGAGGATGGCGGTTTGCCTTTGTCCTATCCCTTCCGCCTCATCCTCTTGAGACACAGGTCCTTGTGGGATGAAGTCTTGGTCCCAGCTAATGGACACTTAGGTGGGTGGGGACTAAGGGGACTAGTTAGAGGTCATTAGGAACAGGCCCTTGAAGGCCATGTTGGGACCTAGCGCCCCTCTTTCTTCCTCCCTGGCTTCCATTAGGTGAGGAGTTGGCTGTCTACCCACTACAGTGATGCTCTGCTTGGTCACAGTCCTAAGGTGACGGGGACAAGGAACAAGTAACTAGAAATGGAAGCCTGTAAAAAATGTGTTAATCTTTCTCCTTTAAGCTGTTTTTTTTTTGGGGGGTGGGGTGGGAGTGGGGGCATATCACAGCAGCAGAAAGCTGACTAACACAGCTATCATTTTAGCAGTGCCCTGCAAGAGAGACCTGGCAACAAGACCTCTCATCCTCCCCTGCCCACCTACAAGTCAGGGAGGAAACGTGTGGGCCTAGGGAGAAGCAGAGCAGCCGCCACCTCCGGTACACAAGTTGTTTATGTATACAGGCTCGGTAAAGGGTGCAGATGAGACTATAGGCCCCTTCTCATCGCAGGGGGCAGGTCACAGGTGGATGCTGCCAGTGAAATTACCTGCTCCGAGTGAGAAGGGAACACGGACCATTCAACAAACCCTCTTAGGAGTTGATTAGAGGGGCTGTGTCAGGCCTGGGGAAGTCAGTATGCAGAGAAAGAGAGAGTCCAGCTTTTAAAAGCTGCCTAGCACACGCACACGGAGGTTGATGTGGCATGACGGGGCTCACGCATGTGCACAAGGGCTTAACTGAGTCTTGTGGATGCAACCACGCATGCAAGCTAGGGCTTAGCTGAGTCATAGGTGGATGATGAAACCATGCATGCGCGTGGGTCATGCAGGGCTCAGGGCCATTAGGCACTTCTGCCTTAGGGCTTGTCCGCACATGCATGGCCCTAGAACACGGAATTGTCAGCCTTATTGTGGCTGAAATCAACAGCTAGGACAGGTGACAGACAATGGATGCCAAATGACACAATGGGCCCTTTCTCCGTTAGGGTCTGCAGGTTTGGGTCATGGCTGTTAGGGCAGGATATGTGCTGGGCACATTACAATCACAGGCAAGATACCTTTGGGGATGTGGGCTTTGGAGACCTCTCAACTGGCTACAGTGCTTGCTACACACACATGAGGACCTGAGGCCGATCCCCAGCACTCACGTACAAGAGCTGAGTATGTGGTGCACGTTTAGAGCCTGTGCTGAGGAGGCAGTGACAGGCAGGTATGTGCCAGGGAATATATTCGACCAGCCAGCCTAGCCAATCCAGGTGACGGAATGTGTATGGTTATTTATTTATTTATTTATTTATTTATTTATTTATTTATTTATTTCTCTTTGCTCTTTGTGGGGCCTACCACCCAGATCCCAAATAAATCACATGGAGGCTTATTCTTTCTTATAATGCCTGGCCTTCGAGTGGCTTGTCTCTAGCTTTTCTTAACTTCCATCATCCTGTTTACCTTACGCTTCGGGGCTTTTACCTTCCTCTATTTTTGTATACCTTCATTTACTTCTTACAGCATGGCTTGCTGTGTAGCTGGGTGGCTGGCCCCTGGTGTCCTCCTCCTTCTTTTGCTCCCCAATCTTTCTTTTTTTTTTTAATTTATTTATTTATTGAGGATTTCTGCCTCCTCCCCGCCACTGCCTCCCATTTCCCTCCCTCTCCCCCGATCAAGTCCGTCTCTTCAGCTTGAAGAGCCATCAGGGTTCCCTAACCTGTGGGAAGTCCAAGGACTGCCCACCTCCATCCAGGTTTAGTAAGTTGAGCATCCAAACTGCCCAGGCCCCCCCAAAGCCAGCACGTGCAGTAGGATCAAAAACCCATTGCCATTGTTCTTGAGTTCTCAGTAGTTCTCATTGTCCGCTATGTTCAGCAAGTCCGGTTTTATCCCATGCTTTTTCAGACTCAGGCCAGCTGGCCTTGGTGAGTTCCCGATAGGACATCCCCATTGTCTCAGAGTGTGGGTGTACCCCTCGCGGTCCTGAGTTCCTTGCTCGTGCTCCCCCTCCTTCTGCTCCTGATTTGGACCTTGAGATTTCTGTCCGGTGCTCCAATTTGGGTCTCTGTCTCTGTCTCCTTTCATCGCCTGATGAAGGTTAATATTCAGGGGGATGCCTATATGTTTGTCTTTGGATTCACCTTCTTATTTAGCTTCTCTAGGATTGAGAATTATAAGCTCACTGTCCTTTAATTATGGCTAGAAACCAAATATGAGTGAGTACATCCCATGTTCCTCTTTTTGGGTCTGGCTTACCTCACTCAGGATAGTGTTTTCTATTTCCATCCATTTGTACGCAAACTTCAAGAAGTCCTTGTTTTTTACTGCTGAGTGGTACTCTAATATGTATATATTCCATACTTTCTTCATCCATTCTTCTATTGAAGGGCATCTAGGTTGTTTCCAGGTTCTGGCTATTACGAACAATGCTGCTATGAACATAGTTGAGCATATACTTTTGTTGTATGATGGGGCCTCTCTTGGGTATATTCCCAAGAGTGGTATTGCTGGGTCCAGGGGTAGGTTGATCCCGAATTTCCTGAGGAACCGCCACACTGCTTTCCAGAGTGGTTGCACAAGTTTGCATTCCCACCAGCAATGGATGAGTGTACCCCTTTCTCCTCTCCAGCAAAGGCTATCATTGGTGTTTTTCATTTTAGCCATTCTGACAGGTGTAAGATGGTATCTTAAAGTTGTCTTGATTTGCATTTCCCTGATCTTTTAGGAAGTTGAGCATGACCTTAGGTGTCTTTTGGCCATTTGAACATCTTCTGTTGAGAATTCTCTGTTCAGCTCAGTGCCCCATTTTATAATTGGGTTGGGCAATCTTTCTTCCCAGATCTCTCCTCCTAGGTATTCTCTCTGCCTGCCAGCCCCACCTATCCTTTCTCCGGCCTAGCTACTGGCCGTTCAGAGGTGTTTTCGACATGCAAAGTAACACAGCTTCACAGAGTTAAACAAATGCAACGTAGAAGATTGCAACGCATCCTTGCATCATTAAGCAAATATTCCACAGCATAAACAAATGTAACACACCTTAAAATAATATTCCACAACACATGGTAGCCTTGAGGAAGACACCCAAGGTCGTCTATGGGCCTCCATGTGCGCGCACGCACACACACACACCCACACACACACACACCCACCCATCATTAGAGTGTGAGCCTTCATGGGGTAGCTCTAACAACCCTCTGTCTGTAAAAGCCCCTTGCTTCCCTGTATCTTACCCTCAAGGCAGCTAGAGACACTGGAGGCCCTCCTGCCTCTTGGGGTAAATTCTGGCAGCTTTGATGATCTGGTCAGTGCTAGTTCTGATTCACACACTCTTGGAGCTTAGTGAGAGTTATCTTTTGTCCAGCCAGATTTGCATAAATTATGGGCATCCGCTGGTGCCTCTCCCAGGGTGAAGTGAAGAATTCTAAGTCCCCAGGGGACCCGTGTGAACCAATGGAACTCATTTCAGGTGAACCTCTGAGTGTTTGTTCCACGTCTTCCCTGCACTGGCTAAACATTGCTGGTGCCCAAATCCAAACTCTAACGTGCTCTGAAAACTCTGACATGGCATCCCAAAGTGGAAAATTCCAGGTGACAGGCTGCAGTCAAAAGGCAGGGGTGCTGCAAATATATAAAATTCTCTTCAGACTATGTATATAAGAGACATAATGAGGTCTGGGGAGTTGACGCAGTCAGCAAAGTGCTTACTGTATAAGCATGAGGAGATTCGAACACCAGAGCCAGTACGCTAGGAAGCCTGCCATGGTGGCACACGTTTGTAGTCATGTGACTGGACTGGTGTGATTATATCAGGCCCACTAGGACAATCTTCTGACTTTGAAGTCATTTGTGTCATGTGACAGCTTAATCTCAAAAGCCAATCTACCACAGTCTTTTAAATATGTTTTCATATGTTCATGTGTATACATGTATATATGTGTGCATATATGTAGAGGTCTGTGGTGGTTTGAATGAGAAATGTCTCCTATAGGTTCAGGTGTTTGGGGAGACATGGGAGATAGGGATGTTGACTGAGGTTTCTGTCCTGCCTGGTTCCCACAGTTGTTAAGTCCCAAAGAAAACACACAGAGGTCTACATTAGTTATAAACTGATTGGCCTAGTAGCTCAGGCTTCTTATTAACTCTTACAATTTGTATTACCCCACTATTCTTGTCTATGTTAGCCACGTGGCTTGGTACCTTATTTGGCGAGGCAGTCACATCTTGCTTCTTCTGTGGCTGGGTCATGACTGCAGACTTCCTTCTTCTCAAAATTCTCCTGTTCTCTTCGCCCCACCTCTACTTTCTGCCTGACTACTGGCCAATCAGCGTTTTATTAAAATACAGTCGACAGCGTACAAACCATTGTCCTACAGCACAGGGACTTGCTGGTGAAACCATGTCACTGACTTTTTTAAAATGTGGGTTCTGTGGCTCAAACTAAGTTGATCGTGTTTATGATACAAGTACTTATCTAACTGAGCTATCACTCGCCCCATAATATTCTTGATCCTAGAATTTTTTAAAGAATATACATCTGAGCAATGGGAACCTTGGGGATCATGAGAGAATTCTGCCTTCTACACTCTGAGCCAGAATTCCAGTGGGAAGAGGACTAGGCCCGAGGGCCTCACAACTGCCCTCTTCCACTGATGGGGTGGGTACAGATAAACTTAGTCTTATGGAGAGACCATTGGAGACCATGCTTTCTGCTTAGTGATGTGCCCAGCGACCCTAGTATCTTAGACAAGTCACTGTCTCTCCTGGGGTTTGTTAGTGGCCAAACTGGAGACAATGGATTTCTTGGTAGTGCTCTGTTGAGGTCTGTGAGGTTAGCCTGCTCCTGGCAAGGAGGAGTTTGGGGTTGGTGGTGCCTGTTAAAGATATCTATTGTTCAAGAGGCTGGCCTCTTTTGTCATCTACTTTTTAAGTATAGAATCAATGACTTGCAAATTTCTACTAAATGCATATTTACAGATGTCTGCTAGGAGCCAAGGGCATGTGGCATATTGCCAAGATATCTGCTCTCTACAGAGTGTCAAGAGGTCACCTCCTGGATCCTGACAATTAACAGGAAGGCTCTTGGGGGAAGTATGTGGTATGGCTTTGAATTGGACTGTGATGAACACAGTAATAAGGGTCTCGAGACTGTTGTAAAGAGATAAGAAGAAGGAAGGCAGAAAACTCATATACTGATGCCCAGGACCACTATTGCCTGGCCCGCTTGCTCTCCTGAGCGTATGCTATACCTCTGTCTAATGAATAAGCTATGCAAGGATCAGGCAATTGAATCACTTACCTGGGATTCCATGGCAAGGAAGAAACAAAGTCATCGCCTCTTGAAGAGTAATAAGCATTAGGGTGTCAAGTGGCTTCCACACACAGGACAGCTAGAGAACCCCTGTCTCCCCCAAACCTTCATACCAGCCATTCCAATTCCATAGGCATTTACCCATCAACCGGTAATCCCTCTTTAGACGGGGAGCAGGAAGCCTGGTCCACACACTGCCTATCAGTGAGAAAACATCCCCTTCTCCCAGGGGACATTAATAGTAGCAGGGTCAGGGGCTGCTTGTTCCCAGTGTGGTTCCTAATCACTTTTCTAAATCCCTTATGCCTTGTGAAATAAACATGATTAACTCTTGGAGGTGGTTTCTGAAGCCTGGTGGAGGAGAGGCCGAAGCAGCCCGGGGACAGCTAATTTGATCAGAGGTTGTGATTTCTACCTCTGCCTCTGTGTCCGGGGCAGATAAAAGTAAGGCAGGGCGGCGATGCTTAATTAACCCTGTACTTCTTTGATGGGCTCATTAGCATATAGATGAGGGTGGCTCTCCCAACTTGACTCTGATGCTGCAACTATTCTTTGTGACGGGGTGCTGGGCACTTGGGGGAGTGGAAGCCCTGGCCTAGCCAGTCTCGTGGGTATCATTTCCCTTATAAATATTTTTTTAAAAAAATCTATTTTATTTTAATGGTGTTGGAGCTCAAACTTAGAGCCTTGCACAAACTCAGAAGAGTGCTCTACAGGCGTGCTATAGCCTCAGCCTCTTTTCTGTTTCTGATTTTCTACTGCCATTTTTTTGTGCATATGGATGTGTATGTGTGTGTGTACATTCAGGTATGTGTCCATGTATGTTTGTGTGCATGTGGAGGCCAGGGAATAACTTTGGGCATTGTTATTCATTCATGCGCCATCCACCTTTTAATTTTTTGCTTTTAGGCAGGGTATCTAACGGGCCTATAGCTCACCAAGTAGGCTAGGCTGTCTGTCCAGCCAGTCTCAAGGATTCACCTCCCCGTGAATCCGCCTGGGACTACGACATCGCTGTCATGCTTGACTTTTTCTATGTGAGCTCCGGGGGTTGAACTCAGGGAACGGTTACACTTGGTGCTTCTTGTGAGGATCAGAGATACAGCGTCTATGGACTGTGCTCATCATCCCATCCCAGGGACGATCAATTTGAGACTGATCAATGCATTGCGTGACAAATAACAATTGTAGCCCATCTACACAGCAGGAGAGCCCCAAAGTGGAGCCTGTCAGAGGGCCAGGGTGAAAGTGTCAGAGTCCTGGCCTAGCAGCTCTGTCCTTTGGGAGTACTCCTCTTGGGTGGGGGAAGATGGCTCAGTCAGTCAAGGCCTGGCCTCACAAGTATGAAGCTCTCAGCTAAGATCTCCAGAATCCACAAGAAAAGCTAGGCATGGTCAGGCATGGTGGCTCATGCCATTAATTTCAGCACTTGAGAGGAAGAGGCAGGTGGATCTCTCTGAGCTCTACCCAGCCTGAGCTATATCAAGTGATGTATTTGAGACATATCAAGAGTCAGGCCAGCTAGAACTACACAGTGAGGGCCTCCATCTGCAGAAAGCAGAGGTAGAGTTGGTGGCGCGTGGCTGTAGTTCCCACAGCACGGTAGTGAGAAGGGAGGCTGGTGGGCCACCTCGCCTGCTTGGCCAAGTTCCGGGCCATGAGAGACTCGGTCGTAAACAAAAGGTAGGCAGTGCTTGAGTGACCTGAGGTCGTCCTCTGACCTTCACTGGCATGTGCACTCCTACATGCATGCATACACATGTATCCCCACAGAGTGTTCTCCTCCTGTGTACCTGAGAGAAACTGAGTGGCTTCCGTGTGACCTCCCAGGGACCCCTTGTGTGCTTTAGGCTATGCGATGTGCGTGCCCTGGCTGCCCACACTGACTTCAAATCTACACTGTTAAAGGGGTTTCAGTGTCCTTTGTCAAAGCAAAGCTGCCTCCCTGTGGTATGTACCTGCCACTCAAACAAGCAGAGGGGCATGAGTGCCTAGTGAGTGCATAGGTGGGGGCCGGAGACAACAAAGAAATCCCAGGAAGGAAGCTTCCAGGTTCTCCAAGCTTTGACCACAGTGGCTGTCTGCAGAAAAGCTTCAGCAGAGAAAATGAGCTTTGCACATTGAGCCCATGTGATAAACTTAAGTTCACACCATGGCCCATGCCTATACTGTCATCAAGAGAGAAGTGGCAGGAGGCCCAGGAATTAAAGATCATTTTTAGTTACACAGCCCGTTCAAGGCTAGCCTGGCCTGCAAAAGAGAAAGAAAAGCTTCTTTTTCTTGAGCAATTGCCAGGGCCTTGCTCTAGGCCCAGCTGGGGCAGGGGAGGAAGACTGGGCGCCAGAGGCGTCAAGGATTTGGAAGCCTGTTTTGTTAAGTCAGAGTGTGAGTGAGAACCAGGCTAAAACATCCAAGGATGCAGAGCCCCTGGCAGTAGTCTGCAGGTACGGGGGCAGGTGTGTCCAACCCGTAACCTGTGGGCCTCAGTTGGCCAAGGAAAGATATCGAGTGGCCAACAAAAAATTAAAAAAAAACTTACTTAAAACATGAGATTATTTTGTGATTTATTTATTTTGTAACTTGATTGCACAGTTCTCACTTGTGAACTTTGAGGATAACATCATGTAGCAGTGTCAAAAGGTTGAGCCCTCTTGCTTGTGTCAACAAACACAGGGCTCCCTTCCTGGGTAGGCAAACCTCCCACCTACTCTTGCCACGCCACAGTGAGCTTTATAGGAACTGGAGCAGAGCAGGGTCAGGCTCAGAAAAACAAACCCTGCCTGATCCCTCTTAAGCAAAACGTCTGATGTGGTAAAGTCAAATGCATAGAAACGAAGAGTAGCTAGTGTATGCTATCCAGGAGCATAGAAAGCCGGGGAATCGAGGAATAATGAACCAGGGCATGAAGCTTTAGCCAAGCCAGTTGGCAAACGCTGTATTACAAATGCTGTGTGCAACCTAAAGTTAGCAGCAATGACACTTACTTAGAAAGTTGTGAGGAGGCTATCATTTAACATCTGTCCCAGTGATAAATACCTGGGTAGCAAGCAATGTAGGGGAGGAAGAGGCTTATTTACTTGGCTTACAGTTCCAGGTTACAGCCCATCATCGAGCAACAGTCAAACCAGAAGTTTAAAGCAGGTCACATCATGACAGTCAAGAGCAGAGAAAAACAAATGCTTACACCGTTGTCTGCCTGGCTGCTCACCCTCAGCTAGCTTTCCTCTTCCTCACACTGTCTAAGACCCCATGCCTAGGGAGTGATGGCACCCATAATGGGCTGCGTATTTCTACATCAATCAACAATCAAGACATGCCCAGCTCTCTAGAACCTACTCTGGAATATTCCTCATTACGACTCTTCCCAGGTGATTCTAGATTGTGCCAAGTAGACAGTTAAAACTACCTAGTACATGGGGGCTGGAGAGAGGACTCAGCTTAAAAGAGATTAATGTTTTTCCAGAGGACCTGAGTTCTGTTCCCAGCCCCTAAATTGGGAGACTCATACTTCTTGTCACTCCAGATAGAGGGGCTCCAATGCCCTCCTCTAGCCTCCATGGGCACCTGCACATATATCACAGATACACATGCATATAAATAAAAAAATAAACAGCACGACATCTTAACACAATAACATTTGGAAACAGACAGACAGATGACAGATAAACTTTGGGTTGTAGAGATAGCTCAGTCATAAAGAGCTTGCTGTGTAAGCACGAGAACCAGAGTTTGATACCCAGAACCCACATAATAAAGCTAGGTATAGTGATGTGTGATTGTAATCCAAGTGCTGGGGAACCAGAAACAGGTGACTCCCTGGTGGCTTTCTATCCATCATGGTGGTTTTCTGTCTATTCATATTAACCAGGTTAGCCAAATCAATGAGCTCCAGGCCTGTAAGAGGTCCTGTGTGAAAAGGGTACCCTCTTGTCTTTCCACACATGTACTTGTACACACACACACACACACACACACACACACACACACACGCACACAGAGAGAGAGAGAGAAATATATACACAGGCATACGCAGGAACAGACAGACACACTCACACAGACACACACATGTACTGGAAATTAAAAAAAAAGTCAAGGGCTGGTGAGATGGCTTACTGGGTGGTGGGATTCTAACTCAAGTCCTCATTTTTGCATTTGCTTTGCAAGTACTTTAGTGACTTCACCATCTCCCCAGCCCTGGACCCTTTGTTTCTGAGTGTGATGTTGCCCACTGGCTACCAATTCAGAGCTGGAGGCAGAGCATCCTGCCGTTAGCAACGGAAGCTGCCAGCTGGTAGTGGTGTCCCTTGGCTCTCACCTGTTGCCTCTGCACATAGATACCGGCTTGCTGTGTCTACGATGCTGTCTGCCACAGCGCTGCTAGCTCAACAGTTTGCAGTCTCAGAAGTCCCCAGAGTCCTCTGCTGTGGGATGATTGCAAGATAAAGCCCGATCTAAGCAGGAGTCCCAGGAGCTGTGGAAAGATGTTTGCTTGGGAACAAGTCAAAAGCACCATCCTTCACCTTTTTTTCTTCTTAGCTTTTTCTCTTCCTTCAAGTGGCAGGAATTCAGGCTATGGTTCCAATTAGGACATATGGTAGAGCTAATGGGTCCCTTCCACCGTACATTGTGGGCCGAATTCAGAATAGAGAGAATGTGAAATCTTCTTTGAAGATAATAATGCCAGCAGCTGTCACCCTCTAGGCACCTACAAGGCATCAGACGGTGGTAAACTGCTCGTTAACACATCCCACCTTACAGTAACACCAAGGATTGGCATCATTGCTTGGTGCCACCAGTTCTGGAAGGGGACAGAAATATATTTGAATCGAAGGATCTTAAGAACATAATTTAGATGGTGGAGTGCTCACCCCAATATCCATGAAGCCTCGAGTTCAATCCCCAACGTTGCATAAACGAGGAATAGGGATGCAGGCTGGTAATCCCTACATCTGGAACACAGAGGTAGAGAGCCAGAGGTTCAAGGTCATCTTGGAATGTCTTTTGAAACCTTGTCTCAAAAAAAAAAAAATCAGAAGAAAATACAAGAGGGTCAACTAAACAAACTCCAACCATGGGGGGCAGCCTGTGCGGCTGTTTGCTAGGTGTTACCAGGGAAACCTGTGGAGAGGCAAGGATAGGAAGCTATAGTACTCGGAATATCTACAGGTGGAACAAGCCCTTGGGTTCCAGATAAAGGAAGCAACATGAGCCAGGTTCCCAGACAGACTGTACCGTGGTCCTTTATAGAAGATGGTGACAGACCTGCTTCCGAGAATGGATGCTTGCCTCATTCTCTTTAATTCTTAGATGTGAGCTTGAGTTGTCATTCTCCACGATCAAGCCTCTGGAACTCTGTGGAGCATCTCCAGGAAGCCCAGGGAAGAGCGGAGATGTGAGGCGCACTGGCGCGGTGCCGCCCTCTTCCCACCTCGGCTGAGAACCCCGCACTGATGATGTGTGATCCGGGATAGACCCTCCTCCCAAGCCTCTGACACGGCTGTGTAGCAGTTTCCACAGAAATTAAAACGTTCTGTCCTGAAGGGAAGCTTGTTAAAACCCAGAATGCTGAAGGGGAGGTGAAACAACCGTATATTTAAGATAGGATGTCGAAGGGCTGTATAACGACAGTATGTTCTAAGGGGACATGAAATAGTCCGTCTTACCCGGAAGCTCCTTACGCTCCGGAAGTACAAAAGCTTCCGGAAGTAACTGCAGCCGACCAGGTTTACGAGGTCTCTTCCTCCCCGAAGCTGTGAGGACCTCTGAGGGACATTCTTAGACGAGTTGAGCTGCCCAGAAGAGACGCAGACCAACTGAACTACCAGGAAAAGATGCTTCAACCTGATGCGTACCTGCAGGCTTCCAGCTTTTGTAAGTTGTGACTCATGCTGGCGTGGGCTTTGGTGATATAGGTGCCTTTGCGTCATTTCTGCTCCTTCTACCACTCTTGCCTATATTACTGTAGGTTACCCTAAAAGATTCATTGGTTCACCAAAATGGACTTTGGTGGTATCCATACTGTGGTCTGTTGTTGGTTTGCTATCAGGCTGAGTAGTCATTTGTTTTTGTGCCCTCAGGAATAATGTCACACAACAGATGATCCCACGGGAGATAAGTACACTGCTAGGGGATTCCCAAGAAATGATTTTTGTCACTCTGTCTGTCTGTCTGTCTGTCTGTCCATGTGTATGATCTATGTGGGGGCCAGAGGCCAAACAAGGATGTTGTTTCTTAAGCTCCAACAACCTTATTTAAGACTGAGTATCTAACCGGGACCTGTGCTTGCCAAATATGCCAGGCTGGCTGGCCAATAAGCCATACAGATTAGTCTGTCTCTGCCTTGCCAGTGTTGGAATCACAGTGCATGCTCCCATGATGGATTTTTATGTGGGTGCTTGGAAACAAAGCTAGGACCCCGTGTTTCCAGTGGTTTTTTTTTTTTTTTTGATAGGCTCCAGACATTTTAACACACAAGTTTCCAGGTGGCTTGTTGCAGATTATCATAAAATAGTCCCACATTAGCCAAGAATGGAGTATAATAAAGGGCTCCTTATTTAGGGGTAGACTCCCAGATCAGCAGTCCTCTGCCTGAGTGGGGAACAGGAACTGAATCCAGCATCTAAGAGCTATGCACACGCTTTTACAGCTGTGTATATAGTACATGTGACCACGCCCAAAGTGGGCCAGTATCTTAAAGGCCATTGGCTGAAGGAGTTCTGAGATCAGCCTTCTATTAACTAGTTCCTGTGTCTTAAGAGAATTCAGGAATTAACATTTATATGGTCATTTCTGAGTTTTGAATCAATAACCATGACAATTAGCAAGCTAGTAAAACCCAGCATAGGTTCCCACAGGATTTCATTCAGGCTGACAACTTGAGACCTCAATTTGTGACTCTGGTGATGGTGGCTTGGAGCCTATCTTCACCAAAAGTCGTAGTATTGTCTCAAGCATCAGATCAGCCGTGTTTCTTTCCTTCTCTTGCTCTGTCCCCTCCAGCAGACTCCATCTGCCTTCTCTGCTGCTTCCCGAGGTCAGCACTTGTCAGGCCATTGCAGTTCTTCCGTACACGTTTTCCCCAGTTGGCCTGCATGCCATGGTTTCACCTTGTATTGTCATATTGGATGAACGTGTGAGAATGTGTGTGTGTGTGTGTGTGTGTGTGTGTCTGTGTGAGCGATTGGTGTGTGACTGCAAGGGATTGTGTGTGTGTGTGCGCGCGCGTGCGTGTGGGAGTAAGCGAGTGGCTGGAAACCAAGGGCTCAAATACACAAGCGTGTGGAGAGCTGTTTAAATTCAAAACATCATAAGGTGCAAGAATGAGTGTATATGTATGAGAGAGAATGTATGTGTGGTATGAGGGTTTGACTGTTCCCGAAAATCTACCCTGTGTGTGTCTGCATGGCTGCGTATGTGAGAATGTCTGTGAGGGAGGGTGTAAGTGCTTGGGGAAGAGTGTGTGTGTGTGTGTGTGTGTGTAGCTGTGAGTATGAGAGTGTCTGAGAATGAGAGGAAGTACAGATGTGTG
>NC_022028.1:21042402-21048311 GCF_000317375.1 Microtus ochrogaster | reverse complement strand
TGTGTGGTATAGGTACGCACATGAATGTATGTACCAGAGTAGAGATGCCCTGGACCCTGAGGATAGCTGTGTTCCCAGCTAAGCACCGTTAAGCACTGCCACCAATTTCAGGGTCAGAAAGATCACTGCCTTGTGCTCTGGCCTGATTCTGGCTCCCCTGATGTGAGAATAAGTCAGATTGTGGTGCTTTAGTCTGTTGTGTCTTGGGATGGTTGGTAAAATAGAAATAGATATAGATAAGCAGAATGATCAGTTATTTTTAATAATTCCCAAATGGTTATGTGTCATGTTTAGTAAAAGGTTTCTCTCAGGCTGCTTCAAATTAGAAAGGACAATGTCAGCAAACTGTGAGAAGGAAACAAAAAAAGCCTGAATCCCAACGAGGCGCTAGGCTAGCTCATTCATTTGGATCCCATTCTAATGATGATGACTTATCCTTCCCCTGCTAACAGCAGCACTGGTAACTAAAGTTAGTCTTGGCTCCAAAATCAACGTGTTATTTTAGAGGCCAAAGCAGGCGATGAGCGAGCTGTTTGGGGACTGACGACAGCTCCGTGGGATTTGGCTGGCAGGGGCCTCTGTTTCTTTTTGCTGCCTGGGTGGTTGCAAGGAGCAGCCAGTGGCCTCCTTGGCGGCCAGCAGCCTGCGTGGATGCCCAGAAGTCTTCAGCAGGTTATCAGCCACTTGGGGCTCTGTGGTCTGAGCTGTGTTCCACTCCCACGCTCACGCCCCAAGGTTCTAATTGCTAAGGGCTGGGAGTGTGACCTTATTTGGACATAGGCTGCTTCCAGAAGGAATCAAGCTTCAAGCAGATCACTGTGCAGGCCCCTAACCCAGTTAAGAGTAGAGTCAGTGCTGGGCAGCCGGCTCAGTGGGTAAACTGCCTACTGTACCGGCACGAGGACCTGAATTTGGATGCCCAGCACAAATGTTAAAAAGCAAACCGAACCAAACCAACAAAATCTAGGTATGGCTACATGCATCTTTGACCCTAAAGTATGTGGGGGATGGAAGGAAGGCAGAGACAGTTGGATTCTTGGAGTTGGTCCAGCAGCCAGTGTAGCTGAATCAGAGAGCCCCAGGTTCCAGTGAGAGGACTCGGTATCAAAACACAAAATGATGGCTCCTGAGAAATGACACCTGAGGTTGACCTCTGACCTCCACGTACACCCACATGCACCTCCCCCCACTTACATGAGGGTAGAGACAGGGAGAGAATGACTACTATAAGTTAAGGAGGTCCTCCAATGGAGATAACCCAGCTGCCATCTTGAGTTTGGACTCTGAATCTTCAGACTTGAACCATTAAATCTCTGTTGTTGAAGGCACACAGAGTGAAGTAGCTGCTTCTGGGAGTCCAAACTGACCCATGCTCCCCATGCAGGGGACACTTGTTGGGTGCCTGCCTACTTTCCATGGTTTTATAAGTCATAATACTTACTGTGACAGTTTGGAGAATGACCTAGATAGCAGTATAATTGGTTTCAAATGAGAGAGTTTATTAAGCCCGTAGCAAGAAAACGTTGTAAACAGCAAGTAGTGGATAAATAGACAACAAAACATCCTCAGTCCAGGAGTTTAGAACACCTAACAGAAATGGCTGGAGTTGCCCTAGACAGAGAACAAGCAGAGGTAATATCTTGAAAACAGCGCTTGGTATCCGGTAGCCAAGGACCGTGCAAGTTGTGTTGAGGCAGTTAGCTGGAAGTCCTGACTCAGTTTCTCTCCATAGGTGAGCTTCTAGCTTCTTGTAGGCATTTTGATACCATGGGATAAGCAATAGTGACGTCTGTTGGAAAGGGGGCAATGTTTTCTAACGCTCTTAACTGTTGGCTGTTTCCTCCCTGTTGCAGACTTGGAGAGAAGCTTGCCCTAGGATGGGGTGTTTTGGACTTTAAAGAATCATGAGGGAGTCTAGAACAAGAAAGGGACTCCTTACTCCTGGAGTCTGCAAGCTTAAAGGGCACGCAATAATTACTGATATAATATATATCACGGTCCCCCATTCTATTGCTGAGGACCTGCCTCCTCCCCACTATGGCAGCTCAGAGCCACACTCTACCTCTGCCAAAGTCCCTAGCTTCTCCTGAGGTTTGTTAACTGTGGTGCCAGTTGCATAACGAAGCAGTGCATCCACAGCTCTCTCTAATGGGGAAGCCTTCCAGGTAGGACAACTCACAGCCCTGTGAACACCTGGTTAGTCACATGACTATGTGCAGTCAGATTGGGTCACTGTTCTTGTTTGTCTCAGAGACCCAGGATCATAACAGCATTGGACAGAGGACAAAGACAGAGGACAAAGACTTTGGGGAAGAGGAAGAAGACAGTTGAGGATAGAGGAGGGAGGGCCTGGGCTTCATCAACAGTGGCTCCACAGCATCCCTGGGATCCATCCAGGGCGACAACAGGACGGATTCTGGGGATCTGGCAGGGATGTGTTACAGGCGGATGACTATCCTGGCCTTCCTCCAGGAGCCTCTGGGTTAGCGAGGCATACCTTCAGAGATGTCTGACAGCTACTGGGGTCTGGTGGACAGTGAATGAACTTACTCCATTTGATCAAAATGATAAAAATAATTTATAGACTGGCTGTGGGTGGGTAGCAGGCTGGACGGTAACTAGAATGACCTTGCATGTCCCTCTCCACCTTGCTCCCAGCTTTCTAGACCTCAGGGCAGCTGTTAGGTGCAGGTATATGGACTTTGGTAGTTTTTTTTTTTTCATTTTGTGTGTGTGTGTGTGTGTGTGTGTGTGTGTATTCATGAGCATGTACATATATATGAATGCATGTGGAAGTTAGAGGGTAAATTTAGCTGTTATTCCTCAGGCACAGGCCTGGACGTCACCAAATAGGCTAAGCGAGCTGGCCTGCTTAGCGAGCCGGGATCTGCTGCTTCTACTACCATAGCGCTGTGATTACAAGTGTACTTTAAAAAAACAAAACAAAGCACAATATGGGTTCTGGGAATTGAACTTGGGGCCTCACGCCTGCAAGTTGAGAACTGTACCAACTGAGCCATGTCGTTCTTTTGTAGTGTTACTGTTGCGTAGATGTGTTTGATACGTAGGGGACTGTATGTGTAGAGGTCAGAGGACAGCTTGGTAGAGCTGGTTCTTTTCTTCCGCTTTTGCATGTGACCTGGGGATGGAACTCAGGTCATCAGGCTTGTGTGGGAAGCACTTTGCCCCCTGAGCCATCACACCAGCTCCTTACTCATTGTTGATTGACACCTGCACACTTTGTCTTCCCTCCTCTGGCGATGCCCTGGGTGGCCAAGACCTCTGAATTTAGGATTTCTTGCTGTCACAGAGCTGTGGGATTTGCTAGGCCACATGTCCTGTATGGTCCTGTTCTGCCCATCCATGAGCACAAACTCTTGTGCCCTTGAGCCCCATGGCTTCTGTCTGGTGTTCCTATCATGACCATAATGCTCAGCTATGTTCTTCCTGGCTGTACCCCTGCTCTAGGTAGGTGTAATCAGGACTGGTCTGGTGGGGAAGTTAGACTCCAGAAAGTAGAGATGGGGAGCTGAGGTGGCCAACAGAGAGGCACTAGGAGAAAGTGCAGAGGGTGGGGGGGGTCGAAGAGGGGATAGCTGCTGTCAGTAAGACAGGGTCAGCAGAAGAGCAGACATTAGAGACACTAGAAACAGCTCACCGATACCTCTAGAAGCCACTCTTCCTGACTCTGCCTTAAGGAAGGCAATTCCTCTCCAGAGCCAGGAAGGGCTGCTTGAAACCAACACAGGAGTGGCTTCATCCCCAGGGAGCCAATCTGGGGAAGTCTCTGCCTGCTTGGAGTATGTTTCAGGCTGTGTGAAGGGGTCCAGTCATCATGGGATCAGAATGGTGGGCCCCAGCGGCCAGAGCCTGTCCTTCCCTTCTTTTTCCCAGAGCTCTCTTTGTCTATCACTCTAATCCTCCTGGACTTTACCTGCCCCTCCTGTTTTCTTTGGTGCCTTTGCATCTCTGCAGCCAGGCAGCAGTGGTTGACCCTGCCTGAGGGGGCGTCTAAGAACTGTCTAGATAAGGCATCTACAGAGGGTCACAGAGCAAGCCTGGGGCGTTCAGGGAAAGTTTGCTCCCGGGAGCTATCAAGAACCTAAAAGGGATATTCCTAGTCTCCCGTGGAGACCAGAGTAGGTAGGGATCTCATGTAGCAAGGCCGTACGTAAATCTGCCCTGTGTTGCCCTTGGATATACAGGTGTAGTTCCCAAGAGAAACCTTGAGGTTTTGTTTATGTGGCCCCCAAATAGCAACCATTAATGTACACCTGAGGGGAATAGCTATCTACAGTTTGACAGCTGTTAAACAGTTTCCTGAGTGCGCAAAAGGACCGGAGAATGCCTCTCAAAGGAACATGGTAGAAAAAGCAGGCTACAAAATCATGCCCCATGCTGGCAATTTTGGTTTGTAAATGAACAGAAGTTACATTTAGGAAAGAAAAAAGGCTGGAAGGAATCACATCAACATAGGAATGGCCAGTCTTTACCTTAAATTCCTTTTCGTGTTTTGATAGATTTCTTTTTTCCTCTTTAAATTTACATGTGTGTGTGTGTGTGTGTGTGTGTGTGTGTGTGTGTTGGCACATGTATGCATATCATGGCAGGGAAGTGGATATCACAGACAACTTAGGGCTATAGATTCTCTCTTTCTACCATCTGGGTCCCAGGGATCAAACTCAGGTCATCACGCTTGCAAGCAAGTGCCTTTCCATGCTGGGCCAACTCACAGCCTTAATGTGTTTCTTACTAGAGACGACTATTTTAAAAACAAAGAGGAAATGGAATGTTCTTACCACTCTGGTATGAAGTGGGTGTTAATGAATTCATTTGCTGTGGTCTATAAACCTCCCAAGTGTGCTCAGACACAGCTTGTGCTGACCTCCAAGGCCAAAAGAGACAAGTCAGTCCTTGCCCTGGGGATGGGGTATAGTTGTCAAAAGGTTTACCAAACACTGAGTTGACATGACAAAATGTTTGCAACAAAACTTGATACAGTTGGCCTTCTTTATCTGTGGGTTTTACGTTTGTAGATTCAAGTCATCTCAGACGGAAAATATGTGAAAAATAATTATGTCTGTCAAACGTATAGATCCCTGCCTTCATATTCCCTAAATAGACACAAACAGCTCTCTGCACAGTGTCTGTATTGTATCATGTGCCATAAACAGCGGAGAGATTAAAGTACCGAGAGGTTGCTTGTAATGTGTGAACACTTGCGCATATACCAAGGACTTTGTTACCTAGAAAAGGGGCTAGAACAAATTCTCTGAGATATTGAGGGATGGCCAGACAAAAAGCAGGCTACAGAGCAGATCCCTTCTTTGTAGTTTGGGTTTGTAAAAAAACAAAACAAAACAAACAAACAAACAAAAAACAGAACTTAAGGCTGGGGAGGTGGCTTAATTGGTAAAGTACTTGCTTTGCAAACCTGAGTTTAATCCCCAGAGCCCATGTGAAAAATGTTAGACCTGGCGGTGAGCTCTTGTAACTACAGCACTGGGGGGTGGTGGTGGGGGTGGGGGGAGCAGAGGCAGGAGGATCCCGGGGGCTCACTGACCAGCCAGCTGCACCAAATCAATGAGTTCCAGGTTCAGTGGGACTCTGTCTCAAAAAATAAGGTGTGTTGAGGCTGGAGGATGACTCAGTGGTTAAGAGCACTTGCTGGCCTCTACCAGAGTCCAGTTCTTAATACCCACAGTGGGAGGCTCACAACTGCCTCTAATTTCAGCTCCAGGGCATCCAGCTCCCTCTTTTGGCCTCCATAGGTACCTGCATACAGGTGGCATATGCACACTTAGATCAATAGAAAAAATATCAAAAATATAAGGTGGAGAATGAGGGAGGAAGGCATGATGGTAACCTTTGGCTTCCAAACACATGTGAATGTACATATGCACATGTGC
>NC_022028.1:21013556-21042302 GCF_000317375.1 Microtus ochrogaster | reverse complement strand
CCTGACACAAAACCAGAAAAATATCAGAGGTCAGAAGTCATAACTGGGCTTCATGTTATACACCATAGTTCCAGCTAGGGAAGGTGAACCAAGAACATTTCAAATTTTAGGCTAGCCTGGTCTATATAACAAGACCTGTGTAAGATATCAACCCCCTTCCCCTGGCCATAACCAACAACAGTGACAAAGGAAAAAAGGAAGGAAGGAAGGAAAGAAGGAAGGAAGGAAGGAAGGAAGGAAGGAAGGAAGGAAGGAAGGAAGGAAGAAACCAGTGTGACTGGTCAGTGGAAGGGATGACATGGGTGGGACCTCCAAGCTGGGATTCTGGGATCTCTCCCTCTTTTTCGCTTCCTCCCTCCCCCATCTCGCCCATCTTTCTTCCTTCTTCACAGTATCTCCGGTAGCCCAGGCTGGATTTGAACTCACTGTATAGCCAATGATGAACAGAACACTTGATCCCCCTGCCTTCACTTTCCGAGTGCTAGGCTAATAGACACCCAGCACAAGGGGCAGTTTTGCAATGCTGGGGATCAGACTGAAGGTGTCTTGCATGCTGGGAAAGCACACCACCAACTGTGCCCAACCCCTCACAGTTATCTTTCACACAAATCCTCATGCCATCATGGAGGCTGTTCTAGGGTGAGGGAAGACACTGATGGTGTTAGACAAATTGTCTCGCCCTCCCTGGAGGAGGAGATGGAGGAGGAGGAGCCACAGGGGATGAATTTCCTTTCCCAATGTTAGCTGGTTCTTTCTGGGCAGCCCCCACCCCTTCTTGTTTGTTGGAGGCTGTGTGAGGGCCGTTTCAAAGGTGAAGAAGCAGAGGCTTTCAAATGTCAAGCCACCTGTCTAGGGTCCTATAATTGGTAGGCGACAGAGTTGGGTGGTGAACTCTGGCAGTGTGGCTCTGGTGCCTGTGCTGGTTTAGGAGCCGTGACAGGGTCATTCTCTGAGCATGCAGATAGCTCAACCTCACCTCAAGATTTTTTATTTTACTTCTTGCATGGAGATCTGAGGGCAGATGCTAGAAGCCATGTCTCCATGTTCCCTGTGAGTTTTTCAAGCAGTGTGTGCATGCTATCCAGGGCCTGACACACTTAGGGTGCCTTTCAAACAAGTGTCATCATGATTATCTGTTATCAACTTGACGCATCTAGGACTAGGGAGCCTTGATTGAGGAATCGCCTCCAGTGGGTTGTCCTGTGGCCATGTCTGGGGGGAATTTTCTTAATTGCTAGCTAATGTAGCCCGCAGTGAGCAATGCCATCCCTGGGTAGGTGGGCCTGGGCCGTATAAGAATAGTAGGCGACCATGAGCCTGGAAGGAAGCCAGGAAGAAGCGTTCCTCTATAGTCTCTTCTTCGGTTCCTGCTTCTGGGTTCCTGCTCTGGCTTCCCTCTGCATGGACTGTAAAATGTAAGCCAGACAATCTCTTTCCTAAATTGGTTTCGGTCTGCTTTCATCATAGCAGCGGGAAGCAAATGAGGACAGCAGGTCTATCCAGCCTTTTGGCATTGTGACACGATGTCACCTCCAGAGTTCATGCTTGAGAATCACACAATTGAGTTGTGTACACATTGTGTGTGGGGTGCCTGTGTCTTAGCGTGTGCACGCATGTAGAAACTAAGGTCAGATGTCTTTCTTACTCTCTGCCTTATATTTTGGCGACAAGCTCGCTCGCTGCATTTGAAGCTATCTGATTCAGGTAGGCTGGCTGACCCCAGGGATCCACTTGTCTACTCCCCCCCAGAATCAGGATTCCAAGCACCTGTTATATAACACCTTGCTTTTGCCCAGGGTGCAGAGAATTAAAATCAAGTTCTCATGGTTGAAAGGCAGGCAAGCCCCGAGCCATCTTCCCAGCCACATTATGATATTTAAATTTGTTTTTACATTTAATGTGTGTATGTGTTTCTGTGTATGTACATGGATGTGCAGGTGTGTGTGTGTGTGTGTGTGTGTGTGTGTGTGTGTGTTTGTGTGTGAGTACGTGTGGAGGTCAGAGGACAACTTGTTGGAGTTGGTTCCACACTTCCACCATGTGGGTTTTGGGGATCCAACTCTGTTGCCATCTAGGAGATTTGTTCTGGTCTGTTTTCTGTATTAAAGGATTAAAGGGCAGGGGAATCTCCTCACAGAGTGATAAGTTTAATTAAAAGTGAAGAGACCCACACAGAGACGGGGGCACACACGGAGAAAGAATCTTTGCAGACAAAAAGGAGACAAGTCCTTTCCCCCTTGGATGGCTGGAATGGTCCCCATGTCCTAATTTAGAATTGCTCATTTCCCATTGTTTCTCAACCTTCCTAATGCTGCGACTCTTTAATACAGTTCCTCACATCGTGGTGAGCCCCAACCATAAAATTATTTCATTGCTTCTCTATAACTGTAATCTTGCTACTGTTATGAATCGTAATGTAAATATCTGATATGCAGGATATCTGATATTTGACCCCCAAAGGGGTTATGACCCATAGCTTAAGAACTGCTGATTTAGACAAAGAAAGGGAAGCTGATAAAGCCACAGCTTTGGGTAAACACTGGCTGGCCTGGATGGGTCAGCCGGAAGTGGGGGAGTGGGTGGGAGACCATTGTCTCAGAGCAGGAGGGTGAGGAGGAAGCCAGAAGTATGCCATCTTCATCTGCTTAGCTCTTAGTTCCTCAGCTCAGGTCGCCAGGCGATCAGCGAGCGCCTTCTCTCACTGAAAGGTCCCACAGCGCCCACATCATAATATTTGAAGTAGGTTTATAATGTTTGGGGCTTCTTTGTGGCTATGCTGGGCTGCATGTGGCCTGTGTGCTGAATACTCGCAGGCACGGTCCTGCAAGGCTTCTGAAGCACAGACCCTTGGGGCAGGGTGTCTGATTGCTCTGCCCCTGATCCGTGTGGGCTGCCCTGGCTAGTGTTTCCCCAGGAAGAGGAGACGGTTTATCTGAGGCTACAGTGGTGTTCCAAGAAAGGCCCAGCCCCTTCTGGGAAGGAAGGAGGCCTAGAAGAGATGACACGTGCAGGCTTTGAGAGCAGCTAGGCTGAGCAGAGAGGTCAGGTGAGGGGAGCAGACACTGCCGGGAAGAACATATTGATTTCCTCCTTTTAAAGCTGGCCTGGAGTCATTCATAATGCGTTCTCTTGAGACCAACAATACCCATTCCCATCACTGTCAGGGAAATGGATCTGTAGCACTCTCGAGCAGAGAGCAAACACTTCCCTGGCGACAGGCAAAGAGGGATTGGTCCTGTCTCCCAGTTACTTTCTGGAGGTCATGGTGATGGCTTTCTGGAGGCAGAGAATGGCAAGATGCCCTAGCTTAGCCATTTGGAGGCACCATCTGTGTGGGGCACATTAACAAATACCCCGTGCACAGAGGCCTGTGTGCTGGTTGGGGTAGCATAGGGGGACTAATGGAATCTGGAGGTGAGAGGGCTCAGGGGAGGTGGTAGTATGGGATTCCCAGAGCAAGAATGATCTTGCTCTTGAGTCGTCAAGCTGTAGGGATACCGTGTCAGCGCCTGGCCAAGGGAACTCTGGCAGGAAGCCAGTGGGAGCCTGGTGTGTCTGGATCCACAGAGTGAAGAGGCTGCAGAGTTGAACAGAGGCCTCTCTCCGGCCAGGCCAGGTGTACTTCAAACAGAGACAAGAGGTGGAGCAGACCCCTGGCAATACGGATATCTGCACTGGGCCTGGACAAAGGGACCCTCGCTGGGGCCACTGCTTTGCCTCTTGAAGACTTGGCTTGAGGCTTTTGTGGCCCCTCTGAGAGAGGCTCCAGGGCCAGCGTCCTGGCCAGTCAGAGTGCCCTGAGGCTGGCAGCTGTCAGTTAGGAGTTGCCACACTAGGAAACTACGCAGAGTGTGCATCGTGATGTCTATTCATTCAGTCACTCATGTCTCTGCAGGACCATCAGTAGCAAGGCCTACTGGGTAATAAGTCCATGGCTGGTTGGGTGTTGGGTTCCCAGGGCTGTGACAAATACCCGTGGCCATCAAAGTTAAAGGACACGAATTTGGGCTGGGATGATGACTCAGTTGGTAAAGTGTTTGCCTGGCAAGTGTGAAGACCAGAGTTCAGATCCCCAGCACTGATGTAAATGCTGGTCGGGCCTCTTGGCCTGCCTACAATCCTAATGCTCAGAGAATAGGCACAGGGGGCATTTGCTGCTTTTTGTTGCTGTGGTAGAAACACCATGGGAGAAAGACTATAGCTGGGTCCGTGCTTCCAAAAGGAGACTTCATAACGGTGAGGGAGGCATGTCAGCAGGTGGCTGGAGACAGAAACAGAGAGTTCACATCTGTAACCACAAGCACCAAGCAGAGAGAGCAAACCAGAGGTAGGGTAAAACCACAAAGTCTGACCCCAGCGATGTGCAGCGTAAGGGTTCCAGAAGGTCCCAAAACAGCATCACCAACCGGGGCACTGGGTATTCAAATATGTGAGCCCGTGGGAGACATTTCTCATTCAAACCACCACATAGGTGTCCCTGGAGTAGGCTGGCTAGCCGGAGTATCATCAGTGGGCTCTGGCTTCAAGTGAGAGACCCAGCCTCAGTGAATACAGTGGGGGCTGACTGAAGGAGGCTCCTGATGTCAGTCTTGGGCCTTTACATGAACATACACATACATGTAAACATGCACATACACGTGCACACATACATGAAAGACAAAAATGAAGGGAGTCTGAGGAATGATTTTGAAGTTCCTCTCACCTCTGCATGTATGTGAGCACACATACAAGCAAGAGTAATCCTGCTGGCTCACAGCTTCAGAGCTTTGGGTCCATGGGCACTTGGCCCTGTTGCTTTGAGTATGTGGGGAGGTACCCATCATGATGGGAACATGTAGTGGAGGGGTCTCCTGACCTCACAGCAGCAGCAATAGGAGGGTAAAGGGCCAGCATCCCAGCACTTCCCTCAAGAAAACAAAGACACTAAGATGCTTACCTTTGTCCCACAATGCGTCACTCATAATGTTTTTGCCACCTCCCAGTATTGTCACAGTATTGTCATGCCCACACTGTTGCACATGGACTTGTGGGGGATGACCCAGATGCAAATTATGGCTAGTGAACTCATGGCATTACGGCGGACTGGTCTCAGACAGACAGACAGACAGACAGACAGACAGACAGACACAGGGTTTAGAGCCAGGTAGGCCTAGAATTCAGTCCTTTACAATACAAGCTGAGATTTCCTAGCTTCAGCTTTCTCTATGGCAGATGAGTCTAACTCTTAGCAAGAGGCCGTGGCTCTGAGGACATGTTAACTCTAAAGTACCAGTACTGGATCCCCATTCGGATGCTAGAAACTCAACCAAAATGTCTCCCCATTAATCCAGACACAAAAGACAGGCTGCACTTGGTGTCTACTGCCTCTTCTACATGACTTCCTACAACCCCTCCCCCCGGGTGCTATGTCAGCTCAGCTTCGTCTCTGAGTGCCCATCAACACAGGTTGACATTTGACAGAGATTTCATCCTGTCCCACACCTCCAGTTTTGCTCTGTTTGGCTCTCGAGTCTCCTCCACGAATAGGACCTCTGACATGTAAAGGGGTGAAGGAAGGCTGAGGAGCGTATGGGTTATGGGTGCTAACTCCATAACCACAGAAAGAAGGGTAAGCTGGACCGGGATGCAGCTCAGTTGGTCGAGCACAAATCCCTGGATGCTCCAGCACATTGCAGACTGGGGCTGGGGCTTACACCTGTCCTCTCTGAAGCCCTTGGGATGTGGACAGGGGAGGATTAGGAGTTCAAAGTCATCTTTGGCTATATAGAAGGTTTGAGGCCAGCCTAGGGTATATGAGATCCCACTTCAAAAACATAAAAATGAAGGGGGATGTCTTAACAGATGCTTCTCAGAGCCCTCCTCTGTCTGTAAGGGGTGGGAAGGAAGAGGTTGGCCTTGTAGTAAGACATCACTGATTTGCTCAGCTGTTGGGGTGTGTATTGGAGGGTCTCTGTCTGCCCAGGAGGTGCTCTGAGTCTGGAGTGTGTGAGAGTTTCCTGGGAAGATATAGCACACATATGTCGCCTTGCCCCAGATTGTGAACCCATGACAAACCAAAGTAATGATTACACTGGAGTCCAAATTAGTGAAGCAATGAGTTTACTGGGGTTGCTTATGGGACCACGGATGACTCAAAGGCAGCTGCATCCTTGAAAAGCCCACACAATATGGGTAACCATTCACCAAAGCTGCAACCTCCCAGTTCTCCTCAGGACTTTGAAGCAGCTTGACAGGGTAGCTCTGCCAGTGAGTCTCCTCCCCCAGGCGTTGTTTACTCCTTCCAAAACCTTGTTGAGGTGTGGTTGGGGGTGTGGGTGGACTTGTAAGCCTTTTAAGTTTCCTCTTTCCCAGACATGGAGGTTGAGTCTCAAGAGTTTCTTTCCTTCCTCCCTTCCTTTCTTTTCTTCTTTTCTCCCTTCCTTCTCTCCCTCCCTCTTTCTTACCTTCCTCCTTCCCTGAACATTTTAATTAGGAGAAAATTGCTGTACAGAGGGAAGGGCACAGGTCTCTCCACGAGAAGACTTTATAGTTATCTTGAATGCCAGACCCAGATGGCAGCTTCCCAGGAAAACCGTGCTCTTTGGGACCTCATGAGATGCTTTGTGGCAGACCAGGTGGTTCTGTGGGGATGGCTCTACCCTTGCACAAGCCTGGTGACATAGGTGCAGGGGACACTCCCAGGAAAGGGGCACCCTTTCCTCAGAATTCCCTTTCACCCAGAATTAATCTGTTTTAAGTAGATGTATAAGATGCAAGTGTGTGTACAGGGATTGAAGTACTCTTAATGTTGAAAAGTTCACTAGGGGACAGGGTCACTCTAAGACAGTGACTGAGGAAGACACTAATGTTGACCTCTGACCTCCATCTACACATTAGACAAACATGTACATATATGAACATGCGCATACAAATATGTACACACACATGCCCCTTGCCCAAGAAGAGACAGATAGAAATTTAAACAGCTGCTACCAGTGTGAATGAGAGTCAGACACAGGCACCTTCTGTGTGGAGGCTCCTGAGCAGCCCCTGTACTTGTGGGAGGATGGGGTTTGGAGTCTGCCCATTCCTGCCCCTTACTTAGGCTCATATCAGAACCCCTAGCCACTGCTTTGTCTAAAGAAATCAGTATTTCCCAGAGCCAACCATAGGCTCCAAGTAGGCTTTTACTAATGGGGAAACATGCTCATTTGCCTAAATGAATCAAATCCATTTCTTTCCCATCCATATTTCATGGACTTCCTCTCTGTGTAATTTAATTATCATTGTTGTTAGTGTTAATGCCCCAGTTGGAATAGCTTGGCTCCCCAGACCCCCAGTGCCTGGTACTTCAGTGAGGGGCTCTGGGGAGGCACTGAAAGAATAAAACCATCTCTATGGCAACAGGATGCTATAATATTTCCTGGTGATCTATTGCTGTAATCTTGAGGATTCTGAGTATATTGCCAGCATTAATAAATAAGTCTAAATAACACTCTGGTGAGACTGATATTATTCTATCCATTTTACCGATGAATAAACAACTCAGGAGGACTAAATGCCAGGCCTGGAGGGAAGGGAAGAGCGATGGCAATGAGCCATGTGTGTTCTCTGTGACGGGGTCCCCACATCCCGGTGCCGGAGATTCTCCAGCCAGGTGCCGGAGATTCTCAAGACAGGGATTTGAATGTGAAGAGCAAGAGATGGCAGGCAGTAGGTGCCCTCTGTGGTGGATGGGAGCTAGGGTACCCGGCACACTGGCTGGACTTCCCCTTCTCCCGCCCCTTCTTCTCTCTCCAGAGGGACCAGAGAGGCTAGCCGGGCTTCCAGCCTTAACTCAGCAGCCAACTGTTCCTCCCCAGCCTCCTCTTTCTTTCTAGGTAAGAGCTCTTTGGAGAGGGTTTTCTTCTGTGAAACTCAGTTCACCACAAGATTCTTAACACCAGGGGCTAAATGAAAAGAAGATAGGTTTCTGTCATCAGTTATCTGTTAACCTTTAAAAACTTCAATTTAATGTGGTGTGTGTGTGTGTGTGCGCAACGCGCATGTGTGCATGTGCACGTGTGTGCACCTGTGCATGCCTGTGGAGGCCAGAGGTGGGATTAGGATGTCTTTTTCAATCGCTCTCCTTATTTTAGAGTCAGTCTCTCACTGAACCTGGAACCTGCTATTTTAACTAGACTGACCAGTCAATGAGCCCAAGCCTGTCAATCAAAATAAAAACCATTCACACTTACCTCTGGCAACCAATTTCTCCTCCTCCTGAACCCACAAAAGAAGCTCTGGGTATTAACGGGGGTCTCTCGAACTACAGGCTCGCTCAGGGCCCACTGCTCTTGTAGCCCATTTACAACTTAGTTTTGCTTTGCTTTTGAGTAAAACCTTTTGTTACTTTGCTATTTGTGTGTGCTCCTTCAGTTCTTTTGAACAAGATATCAAGAACCTGGAAACACCGGGTCCAGACAGAGACCTCTGGTAACATTCTGTAATACCTGAGAGTGTGCACCTGCCCTCTTTGGGATGTCACACCCATACTCTACCTCTGGGGAATGTGACCTGTGTTTTTCCCTCAGACTGAACTGACATCATGAGCACAGCAGTGTTTTCAAAATCTAACGAGTCCTCAAGACTGGGGGTGGGGTTGGGCCTTCACAGTGCCTTTGGATAGCTTAGGTATACCTCCCCTATCACAAAACAAAGAGCTTTGTCTGAGGCAGCCTGGCATAGAAAGGATGATCAGGGGACACTCTGCCTGGGTGATCAAGGGAGGCTTGATAGGGGATTGGTGAGGACATTGTGATAAGTGAAGGTCACCCTGGGTAGTGTGATGGGGAACTATCAGGGACTGTGGACAGATGAGGGTAACCCCGAAAGGCATGATGAGTGAGATGAAGATTGTGGGGTAGCGTGCCCGGGGTAGGAGGGCTAGTCAAGACAGTGGGGCGGGTGAAGGAAACCCTGGGTAGCGGGAACAGCAGGATCTACCATTATCTGAGGCAAACCCCGGGGAGCTCCCACTTCAGGAAGGAGCTGCTCCGAGAGGCTGCAGCTGCAGGCAGAGGCAAGCATCCTGCCACTGTGTGCTGGCAGGGAGAGAGAGCAGGACACACCTAGCCTAGTTCTGAGGGCTTTAGGGAAGAACTAGATCTGAGGAGAGAGATGTGGAGTTAAGTCACCCTTCAGGAGACAGTTTTATCGGAGAGCTGGATGGAGCAGCATGGTCGGAGATGGGCAGCTTCAGTCTACCCAGTGGGAGCACTCTGTTCACCCAGCGGGAGCACTCAGTCCACCCAGCGGGAGCATGGCTTGTTCTTTGAAGGACCCTTGTGAGCTGCTGCTGCTGCTAGTGGTGGTGGTGGTGGTAGTGATGCCATGAGGAACTAGGTCTAAGATCGGCTGATGTCACTTAACTAGATTAAGAGACACTGTATTTTCTCATATTTCTGGCGGAGGCAGATGTTTGAGAAGTCTCAAGTGTTGAAGGAGCTGCGGGCTGCGTTCCTGCCACCCAGCTCCAGGCCACCTGGCTAGCTTATGCCCCGAAATAACAACACACAAACTGTATTCATATAAACACTGCTTGGCCCATTTCTGTTAATGTGTGTAGCACCACGAAGTGGTGACTTATCAGGGAGATTCTAGCCTATGTCCATCTTGGGTCAGAGCTTCATCGCATCTGCCCTGGAGAGGAGCGGCGTGGCCTCTGCACTCACTTCTCTTCTTCTTCTTCTTCTTCTTCTTCTTCTTCTTCTTCTTCTTCTTCTTCTTCTTCTTCTTCTTCTTCTTCTTCTTCTTCTTCCTCTTCTTCTTCTTCTTCTTCTTCTTCTTCTTCTTCTTCTTCTTCTTCTTCTTCTTCTTCTTCCTCCTCCTCCTCCTCCTCCTCCTCCTCCTTCTTCCCAGCATTCTGTTCTGTTTACTCCACCCACCTATATTCTAACATATCAGGCCAAGCAGTTTCTTTATTACTTAACCAATGAAATCAACAGATTGATATATGACACTCCCACATCACTCAAGGACATTTCTGAATGAAGGCTGGAGGAAGGCTGGATCAAGTCAGTAGATGGCATGACAGTTGTCACTTGCCCTGCCTGTAACTCTCTCTGTTTGGGGCTTTGGCATTGGAAAGGGCTTGTTGAAGGGAGAGAGCTCTGCTTCTGGTGAGAGCTGTGTGGAGTGAGAGGCTGCACCTGAGAGTCTGGCTTCTAATGGCTTCGTGGCTCCTTGTGCTTCTGGCTCTTGTGAAGACCTCGTATCTCCAGACCTGGGAGGAAGGCCCAGGGCTAGTGAGTCTGCAGAGGAAATGCCACTGGGAGGTGGCCTGAGCAGGTGCTTTGTGCAGGGCCCATGTGCCTGCCTGAATCTGAGCAGCTTTGCTGTGTCTTCCAATATCTCATGTCCTTATACAGCCCCCACCTGCGCCTCTAGAGGCCCCTCTACTGGCTTTTGACCTCCTCATGAATTGTGGCTTCTTTACTTCTGTTCTTCTCAGACACACACTAACCAATCGAAGCCCACCCTTGACCCAGCAGCCTCAGCTCTGGCCACTTTTCTGTGTATCAAGACCAACTGTTCCAGCTGCCTGCTGGGTACTTTTTTTTTAATCAAACTTAATTCCTTCTACATTTGTACCTCTTTCTGGGTACCCTTTCTTCCTCCCAGCCAGCAGCTCTACAACCTGCTCCCCTGGCTGGAGGAAGCCTAGCTCATCCCGGGCTCCTGTACCTCCTAACCCACCCAATGCTAATGAAGTTCCCACTTCTCCTCTGGTACAGACTTCTTCTTCTGCTCATCTTCTGAGATCCAACTTTGGCTATTTTCTTCTTCCCTTACCATGAAACTTACGGAAAGACAGGTCTCTTTTGTTGAAGAGACAGCTCTGCATGTTTAACATTCCTGGTTCCTCTAGTGATTATCTGTGAGCACAAGGACCTTGTACCCCCTACACTGATCCTTCTCCAAAGACCATCCCATTATGTCATGCCCATGCCTCTTGTCCTCTCTTCCATTTATGCCTAGCTGCTGCTTGTTCCTTGTGATCATTAGTTTAATTGTTAACATATTTCAGACTCCTTTGGGAAGGTCGTCTCTGAGGTTCTAGTTCAGATGGGCCTATAGGCATCTCTGGGGGATTGTTTGGATTAGGAAGAAGACCCAACCACTTTGGTGGCACCACTATAGGGATCCTGGATTATAGACAAGTTGAACACAAGCCTACCTTCATTAATTCATTACTCTCTGCTCTTGACTGTGGGTGTATGTGACCAACTGCTTCACGTTCCTGCTGCCCTAATGTCCCTTGAGTGACATATAATCCAGCTGGCATTGTGAGGCATATAAAACTTGTTCTTCCGTGAGCTCCTTTTGCCAGCGTCGTTTATCACAGTCACGGGAGAAGAAACTAATACACTCCTGCTCCCAGGCCAGCGAGGAACTGCCCATTGGAGGAGGCCTTCCCTGCATAGACACATGTGAGCACACAGTGTGTCCATCCTGGGCAAAGCCCAGGCCAGTGAGGAACTGCCCATTGCAGGAGGCCTTCCCTGCATAGACACATGTGAGCACACAGTGTGTCCATCCTGGGCAAAGCCCAGGCCAGTGAGGAACTGCCCATTGCAGGAGGCCTTCCCTGCATAGACACATGTGAGCACACAGTGTGTCCATCCTGGGCAAAGCCCAGGCCAGTGAGGAACTGCCCATTGGAGGAGGCCTTCCCTGCATAGACACATGTGAGCACACAGTGTGTCCATCCTGGGCAAAGGTTGTGTCTGCAATGATACAGAAACTGTGGAGAGAAGTCCTTGGCCAAGGGCCTGGCCACAATGAGTACTTGTTTTGGCCTCATCCTGGGATTCCTTCTAAGAACTAAATTATACCTCTCCCAGATTCATATTGGAAGCCTTACCTCATAGTGTGTTAGCACCGAGAGGCTAAGCCTTAGGGAAGTGATTACAGCTAGATGAAGTCTGGATGGTGGGTCCACTGTGGGATTAGCACTTTTGTGAGGCGTGTGTTCACGCACTGACGTGCACAGACGAGGTAAGGGGGTAACTCTCCACAAGGCAATGAGAAGCCCTTACCACCTTCCTACTCTGCTTTCTATGGCTATGATAAAACACTGACAAAATAAAAACAAAACAACCCCTCCAAATCCAACTTGGGGAGGAAAGGGTTTATTTGGTTTACAGGTTAGGGTCCACCATCAAAGGAAGCCAGGATGGGAGCTCAAGGCTGGACCTGGAGGCAAAAGGACTAAAGCAGAGACCATGGAGGGACACTGCTTACTGGCTTGCTCTCCATGGCTTGTTCTGTCGGCTTTCTTTCTTTCTTTCTTTCTTTCTTTCTTTCTTTCTTTCTTTCTTTCTTTCTTTCTTTCTTTCTTTTGTTTATTAGTTTAAAAAATATATTTAAACATATAATTACATCACTTTCTGAAGGGGACTCTCTGACCCTGGATTAGGCACAAACCACACCAAAGGCCTGTTTTCACAGAGAGATCCTTTATTACACAGGGAAGAAAAGTTCAAGTGGCTGCTGTCTGACTCGGGGAGGAGGCCTTCGTTTCCTCGCAGCTGTGGTTCCTAAGAAGAGAAGGGGGAGGTCTGTGTCAGAGTGGGCTAGCTATCCATAAGGTGCAATAAGTGGCACCCCACGTTGGTGGGAACCAACAGCTGTCCCATGGGACTTTAGAGCCACTCAGCAGGAGGAAAGCCATGCCTGGAACTTGAAACCTAGCCAACTTCCTGAGGCGAGTGAGGTCATGATCTTGGAAGAGAATCCACTACCGCCATTTTGCTAGACCAGCATAATTCCTTACCATTTCCTATATCTTATCCTTACATTCATAGATAAGTGAGCTCTCATCTCCCATCACAGAAGCTTCTCTCAGAGCAAATGGAAACCATTACAGAAAACCACAAGCAAACACAATGCAAAGGTCAGTGGATCATGGGGAGGTCAGGCCCAATGGCTACGTGTACAGCTCCTGCATCTGTGGGTCAGGGCACATCTCAGAAGAGAATGTGGAAAGAGTCTTAAGAGCCAGAATACCAGGAAGTCTGCTGTGAAGCAGTCTCCCCTATAAATGGCTGCATAAACAAATCCTGAACAATGACAATATCAATAGACATGCTAATTCAGAAACGGGGAAAATCTCACGGGGTCCCACCCTTAGACAAAGAACTACAGACAATTAATGACTGTTGAGAGAGGGAGAATTAACCTCTCCCAGGGATGAGTCCTCTGTTGGCTCCTGAAACCAGATAAACACAAAGGAAAAATGGATGTAGAAAGTTATAATTGTGCATACATACACATACATGAACAATGATAATAACAGTGAAAAAGGCTGTCAAATTTATCATTTTGAGAGTGAGGGTGGAGGACGTGGGGGTAGTGAAGGGCTAAGGGGAAAGTGAAGGGACACTGGCCCACTAGAACACGTGGCTCTGAAGGACACTGGCCCACTTGAGCACTTGGCCCCCAAGGTCTAGTCCCTTATTTGGTCACTTCCTCCTCCTGAGGCTGACCACCAAAGTCCAGCAATCCGAAGACTTCTCTGTGTCACATAACTGACATGCCCAATTAAAATGAAACATCCTATCCTAACCCAGGGTTTCCCCCTTTGCCTTTATAAACTGCCATTTGCCTTTGTGCCACGTCTGTCTTCTCTGTCCTGAGGCGGTCCTTTGTCCCTCCAAGATAAACATCCCTGCTCCTTTCCCTTGTCCCCCTCCCCTTCTTTACCACACCCTAGCCCATTCCAACACAGACCTCCCCTCTTTCTCTTCTTAAGAACGACCACCGCGGACTGGGCCGGGCGGTGGTGGCACACGCCTTTAATCCCAGCACTCGGGAGGCGGAGGCAGGCGGATCTCTGTGAGTTCAAGACCAGCCTGGTCTACAGAGCTAGTTCCAGGACAGGCTCCAAAGCCACAGAGAAACCTTGTCTCGAAAAACAAAAAAAAAGAGAAAAGAATGACAACCGTGAGGTCATTTGCTGCTGTTTATCTGCCCAAGTCAAAAAGCAGCCACTTTAGCTTTTCCCTCCATTTAAAGGATCTCTTTGTGAACACGGGTGTTTGGGTGTGGTTTGTGCCTAATCCAGGTTGTTGCTGCGCTTCATAGGTGGCACAGTGAGGAAGGACTATTGATTGATTCCATGCCTTGGCAGCTTGCCTGGTACTTTTTGGTACTATGGAAGTTAGACAGAATGGAGGAGGCTTCCAGGCGAGATCCGCTTGAATCATCCCAGTTCTGTGTCGGCTTGTGTGATGTCTTCAGCAAATGGCATGACTTCGTTCAACATACATAGCCACCATGTCCAAAGAACGCAGGGTCCCTGCTGTGAGTGGACCGCAGAACAACTGAGCAAGACCAGATGTCAAGAGAAGGTGGGAGGAGACGCGTTAATTAGTTAACAACTTTCTTTCCCACTAGAGCTTTGTTCTCCTAGATGAAACTCGCATCTCTTTGGGGATTGTAACCCGGGAGACACCTTTCAAACAAGTCTCAGGCTTTACAGACTGGTGGCTGATTTCCCAGTGTTCCAGCAGGTGTGTGTGTGTGTGTGTGTGTGTGTGTGTGTGTGTGTGTGTGTGGGCACTTTAGGTATATGTATCTTTTGTCAAGCATTGTGGTTGGGGCAGCAAAGGTCATGCTGTCTTGCAGGGAAAGGACTGGGAAGTCTCAGGAAGCATGGAGATTGGTCTCTCAAATTTAAGAGTTACAAACAATCATCAATTTCCTTCCTGAGGTGGTTTACCCAGCCTGCAAGGTCAGCATATACTGGGTGTGTATAGGCAGACAGTTCAGGTTAAAAGGTCACCAGTGCATGGCCTGGCTCTGCGTTAACAAGGCCTCTTTGCTCTAAGTGTCCTAAATCAAGGCTCCTCCATGGTGATTTCCTTCCCTGAAAGATTCCTGGACTTTAACGAGAACTGGGGTACTGCCGTGATTACAGATGGAGATCGAGTCACTGCATTTGTCCTTAGTGCTCCGCTGGTTCTCCGCTCCTGTTAGGAATTCTCTGTAGCTTGATTAAGCTTTCAGGTCGCTGCTAGTTCTCCATGTGGGACCTGAGAGACTCGGCAAAGGCAGCCGCATAGAATGTGTGTGTGTGTGTGTGTGTGTGTGTGTGTGTGTGCAGAATCAATCATCCAGATATTCTATTTGTAAATACTGGACTCTCATTGTCCCAGAAAGAATGGACGCAAGCAACATGGGACGCAGGACTCAGCCTCTGGAAGACAGAAATTGTAGTATAGGTGTGCCAACACCAAGAAGTCAGACATTCCTTGTTTAACCGCTCAACCATGTGATTGGTAGCATATTGTTATAAATATGAGCACAGAAGAAAGTCAGATAGCTCAGGGTTAGGGAGAGCGGGTTTAGTTAGTAAGATACTTGCCCAACATTTTGTTTTTTAGATACAGTCTTACTCTGTAACCCAGGCTGTCCTGGAACTCGCTTTGTAGACCAGGCTGGACTCAACTCACAGAGATCTGCCTACCTCTGCCTCCCAAGTGCTGGGATTAAAGGTGTGCGCCACCAACACCCGGCTCTGCTTGCTGTAGTGAATGAGGACGCTGGGCAAGTAGCCTTGCTGGCAGAGGCGGATTGACTGTGGGGAGTTTAGAACACTGCCTGTTCAGAGCCCAGTTACATTTTCTATTCAACTATGTGTAGCCTCCTCAAGAACCATCCCTAGTCCACCGCTGTAACTGATAACCTTTGGGATGTAGTTTAACTAAACTCTAGTCTCCGGAATCAAGGTGCCAAGAACGCTATCATGCGGCATCCCAGCCTTCCTAACGCTGCAACCCTTTACCACGGTTCCTCATGCTGTGGGGACCCCCAACCATAAAATGAAGTTGCTACTTCATAGCTGTAATTTTACTACTGTTATGAACCATAATGCAAACATCTGATATGCAGGATATCTGATATGTGACCCCAAAGGGGTCTTGACCCACAGGTTGAGAATTGCTGGCCAAGGGCCTGTAGCTGAGACTCCTCCAACTGGCTGGAACCCACCTCCCTGACGCTTCCACCAATACATTTTTGAAATGCCTGGGTTTATAATTTTCTTTGATCTATCACTATAAAACTCCACAAAACTACTTCCAGATTGGACCATGAGGCCTGGGGTAATCTAAATCCATGTTCCCAGGTCACGGTCACTCAAACTTGGCTCCAGAATGAACTATTTCTTATGCCTTTTGAAGTGAGAGCTGTTTTTACATGGACACTACGCAAGCATGACGAGCTAAATGTGGACTCCAGACCCGTGCAAAAATCAGGGTGGAGAGATGGACCCCTGGGTAAATGATTGCCACATAAGCCTGGTGACCTGAGTTAGATTCCCCAGAACCCACATAAATGTGGGGAAGATAGCTCACTCCACAAAGCTTACTCCACAAAGTCTTCCTGCTTACACACGTGCACCCATGTGTGTGCACACACACACACACACGCACACACACAGACACCTATCACTACTGTTACAGCTAAATTTTTATTTAATCCTCGTGTCTTTCACATCTTGTATCTTGACCACATTCATTTCCCGTCCCTGTGTATCCAATCCACCCTTGTAGCGCTCCCCTACCCAATAAAATTTAAGAGAAAAAAGAAAAGAAAAAAAGAGGGGAAAAATCTCGCCATGGAAGCTGCAGTGTGATGCAGTGAGTGACGCAGGAAAGCTTTTGTCCAGGTATCTTTCTCCATCTGTAGCTCCAGCGTGAGTGGAGCAGGACAGGCAGACCGCTGGAGGCCACTGGTGTAACAAACATTAAATAGGAGTCTTTTCTAAGAAATGCTGTAAAACTTGTGTTTATGGCAAGGAATTAAATCTTTTCATCTCCCCCACCTTGTAAGACTTTTATGCAAATGTTTTAATGGCCTACCTCCTCAGTAAAACCTCTGTTTACACAAAGGTCCTACTGCATCCTGTGATTAAGTGGCTGACCTCTTCCCCTTCATTTCCTCTGGCCGGTTCCTTCAGGACTAGCCAATCGAATAAGACTGTGAGGTCGGACCCCAGCCAATGGAGGAAACACAGTTACCACCTGAGTTAGAATAAAAACCAGGTGCATTCAGTCTCTGAGTGTTGTGCTCTTTGGAGCACACTCTTGATCAGGAGCAAGTTCTGCCCCTCCAGACACTTCCATTGGATTGGGGATCTCTTTCTCAGTGACTCTCAACTTATTTCTAACCCTAGCTGGCCAGTCTAGCTGAATTAGTAAGTTTCAGATGAGGCTCTGTCTCACAAAACTAAATGAAACGAAACAAAACAGAGGGTTGAGAGAAACTGAAGACACCTAATGTCAGACAATCTCTGACCTCTACACACACACATGAGCATGCTCACCTGCATAAACACACACACACACTCACATGCACGCATGCACACACACATGCACGCATGCACGCTTGCACACACCATGGGGAAAACAAAAGGGCAAACAGAAGGTGAAGTGGCATTTCTGGTCAGTTGGCAAAGGCACATCTGTACCAAGTGCCCCATGAGACCTCCCCTGTGTCCCTGTACTCTGCTTCATCTTGGATTCATCTGGTCCTGGCCACTCACTTGTTCCCTTGCTCATGATGCTCAGGATGGCTCCTGGATGACCCCTGACTGTGAGACCCCTGCCATGGGCCTAGAGCCCAGTCACTGAGAGCCTCTCACAAGGTCATAGACCTATCCCGTGGGAGCAGCTTCTCTCCAAAGGCTGGCCTAGAAGCCATGCAGAGTACAGCACAGTTCTAGGGACAAGGAATGGGAAAGCGGGATCTCTGAAATGGCTACTGCTTGTTCCCAGAAGGCTTTGAGGAAAACCGTCAGGAAGGTACAGGAATGGTACGTAGACGGGGTCCGTGGAGTGAAGGGAGAGATCAAGAGCCCTATAAAATACCGGAGCAGGCATGTTTGATGGACTGTTAGCCTTAGGTTTCTCCCACCCAGCATGCATTCCTTTATTTTCCCCTCTCCTCCACTGTTACCAAGTGCCATTGGTAGCAGTGCTGTTGGCGTATTCTGTTACTTCCAGCCATTCAGTTCTTTATTCCTGCCAGGGAGTGAACTCTGCAGTCCTCTGGACAGCTAACATCATCACCTACATTACATGGGGACAGGAACTGTTCCAGTGGCTGTGAAATACAGACACGGTAGTGTTCATAGACCAGATCACGGCCAACCACCATGGCCAGAGAACCTACTGTGGCCTTGCTCCAGCAGTCTGTGCTCTTTGGCTGACTCCCACTTGGTCCGGACTGTCTTGTTTTCCTTCCCTTCTTCCTTGGCTCATTCTTTTCCCCTTCATTCTTGTTCATCAGAGCTTAACCTGAGGCTCTGGCTTTTAGGGAACTTATTCTAGGAACCCGGGAGAATAGCAAGGCACCCAACAGGAGCACAGCTCTACCTTCATGGAGCACTAAACAGGAGGATGTCCCTACTAGAAAAACAGTAACTACATAAGTCAATTAGCCACATGCAGTGTGAGAAAATAGTGTGTCCTATGAACAACTAAAATAATTATTAGGGAACGGAGTGCAGGAATGAAGAAAGGAGATTTTATAGAGGGTGGTCCAGAAAGGCCTTGACACAGGCTGGTCTTTGTATTCAGACTAGAAGAAAGTCAGGGTAAACCACGTGGACGCCTGTATGCTCCATGCGAGGGAAGAGCACGTCCAGAGGGGAAAGCAGGGCCGTGCTGGGATCCAGCCATATATCATTGTGCCCAGCTTTTTTACATAAGTTCTTGGGGACGAGACTTGGGTCAACAGGCATAAAAGGCAAGAACTTCATCCCCTGAGCCATCCCCTCATTGTGATTTTTCTTGAATATATATTCCGAGACACAAAAGACTGCATTTCTTTGGGCTGTATAACTAGAAGTAGCTTTTATTTATTTATTTATTTTTGGTTATAAGAAAAGCAAATGCCAAGCCCAATGAAAGTTACTATTTTATAAGCCTATTAAAAATATAATAGATATTTTAAAAAGAAATTTGAATGGAGGTATCCTCTATGGACAGATAATGCTCCTTATTGAAGTCATGGGTTGTTAAGTAAAAATACCAATGCCAAATATGGCTCCCTACAAGTTTTCAGCCAGGGAAGTCACAGAGTTCCCCCAAATAATTTGGCTATTGTCATTATTCTCAGTTGCTCACTGGAAATTGACGGTAAGACCCTGTTGCTGAAGACACTGAACACTTTGGTCACATGATGAATCAAGCTGAGGTTTAGCTGGAAGCATCCTTTCTACTCAATAGCTTTCATATTGTCTGAAGGTGATAGGTAGGGTGCTGGGGGAGAAAAGTCAAACAGTCTCACACAGCTGTGAATTCTGTAGGTACAGTAATGACCTACTAGGCAATATGGGCCTTCTAGTGCCACAGTGACACAACTAGTATAGAGATAACTAACCACTTTCTGATTGGATTTGAGGCAGGTTCCGCAGGAAGGAATCTGATCCTGTAAACTTGGCCAAAAGCTCATGACTGGGGAATTCATAGGCACAAGGAAACTTACCACCATTGTAATGTTCATGCTGTCACTCTGCCTTCTTAATACTCATGTTTGTACCCAGAGAGTAATGTTTTGTCCAGCCTTTAGCAGAGAATCTGCTTACTGTAGAGCAGGGGTCGCTACAGAACCCAAAACTAGCCCAAGTTCTGAGAGTAGTGATGGTGGAGTATGCTTGCCTGATGTGGGAGTCCCCTCTGTGGGCAGTCATTACCATTAATGAATAAAGAAACTGCCTTGGCCTGTTGGTAGGGCAGAACTTAGGTAGGCGGGGAAGACAGAACTGAATGCTGGGAGAAAGAAAGAGTCGGAGAGATGCCATGGAGCCACCAGAGACAGAGGCTGGGAATTTTACCCGGTAAGCCACTGCTACATGGTGATATCCAGATTAATAGAAATGGGTTAAATTAATGTAAGAGTTATCCAATAAGAAGCTAGAGCTATTGGGTCAAGCAGTGTTTTAATTAATAGTTTTGTGTTATTTTGGGGCTAAGCTAGTTGGGTGGCTGGGACGAACAAGCAGGCCCTCCTTCTACATTTGGCCTTAAATGGGACAGCTATATAATGTCCCCAAAGACTCTGGGAACATCACAGGAGAGAAGGTGTGTAGGGCCCATGGGTCTACCCCTGCTCCTGGGGTTCATTTTGAGAACAGTTTCTGGCCAGCCAGTGTTTCCTGTTTGTTCCTCTGCTCCCTCTGCCCCCCTGGTGATTAGATATAGGGCATTGTTAACTCCACCTTGGGCCTGGGGGGTATTCCATTGTGCAGCAGCTAGGTATTTAAGGTTTTTCCTAAATTTGAATAAATGGCATTTGGCTGATCTCCTTTCGAATGACCCAGGTCTCTTGTGTGTTCTTTCAAATCTCCAGGCCCTTGCCCGGCTCACGTACGGTACAGTGGCTTGCGAACTGTACAGAGAGAGTAACGCAGGTGCAGGTGTTACAAAGGTGGAAGGAGTGTAAGGGCCAGAAGAGGGGAAGACGTGCAGCAAATAGACATCTTCTGGACGTGACTCAGCTGCTGTACTCATGAACTCAGTGCCTCTGTGGTTGTCCGCACAAGACCAGCGCAAGGTTGAGCCTTTCGACAACTCATCCCTGATAGAGCAGGGGCCCATGGGACTATTGGCTGCTCCTGGTCGCTAAGGTTGAGCCTTTTGACAACTCATCCCTGGTAGAGCAGCGGTCCACGGGACTATTGGCTGCTCCTGGGTGCTGCAGCTGCAGTCATTTTCTTCAGTCGTGTAACCACAGATACACTGCCTGTGCGTCAATAAATAGCCTTCCACCTACACTCTGACATGAAACTTTAATTCAACCCAATGGGCTACAGACAAGAAGACGTGCAGGTAGGTGGGCAACCTTCTGAGAGGAAGGATTCTGGTGGGAGTGGGAGGAGGATGAGATGGGGAACTGGGAGCAAAAATGACTAAAATTCACTATATAAATGTATGAAATGAAATCAACAACAAAACATTTGAGAGGTGAAGCAAGTGTTCAGCTTTATCAGATGTGGCCTGATAGTTTTTCAGAGTTGTGCTACTTTCTGCTTCCATGGGCACAGGAGAATTCCTGTGACAGCATGGTGTTTATGGAAACGATATTATTAGAATTTTCAAGTTTGCCTGTGTGGTGAGCATGTGAAGGTATTCTATTGAGGTTTGCAATTTGTGTTATTCTGTTTTGATAATGATGTATACCTTATTATCTCAATACTAACCGTTAAGAGATATTAATAATAACTATAACGAAGCTGGTTCTAAGATTTTAAAGATTGATAAAAACTGGAAGAAAAAAAGGAGAGTGGTATTGAGGGGAGTAGAAATGAGCTGCCTTTTCATTTTACACTGGAAGAATAAATGGATGCTGCACATAGCCCGAGTCTTGTATCACGGAAATGCAAGATAAGTCAAAGGGGCCTTGAAGGAGTTACAGGGATCCATGGCTCAAAGCTTTGGAGACGATGGATATGGCGTTACAGGATGGGTTGGTATTGCAATTTGTTTAGTGTGTATGTGTTTGTTCTCAAGCCTTCACATGAATGCATGTTTCTTTGTGTCTGTGATCTGTGTTCTCATGCTTGCGTGTGAGCGCAGTCCTGTGTGTGCATTTGTTTGCCTGTGTCTTAAGGCCGCTCCTCAAGACTAATCCACCTCATGTTTTGAGAGTATCTCTCAATGGCCTGGAGGTTGTCTAGTAGGCTAGGCTAGCTGGTCAGTGGGCCCCAGGGGTCCACATATCTCTGCCTCTGTAGTTCTGGCATTACTGGGTACACCACCATGCTTAGCTTTTCCAAGTGTATTCCAGGGATCAAACTCAGGTCACCATGCTTGCATGGCAAACACTTTACTCACTCAGCCGTCTCTCTCTCATTCCTGCTACAGCTGTTTTAATTCCTTAATCTTAGTACCATAGTTATGTGCAATTTCCCTCATGGTTTGTGTGGATAGGTTGTCAAAGAAATGGAACCTGGAATCTCACTAACACCCATCACTTCCCAGAGTGGGAACAATGAGCAGAGGGTCGGCAGTGAGTAGCTCCAGGTCCATAGGCACAAAGAGCTCCCTCCGAGGACTCCTGAAGGCTCCTCCTTTCTTTAGTGAACTCTACCAGCCCCACTTCTCTGCCCTAAAAAACAGCATTCTAGGATAACAATAGGCTCTGGACTGACACTAGCTTCTTCTACTGTGTTTGTAAATATAAAATTTTCAAAGAAATCAGGAAAGAGTGGAAAATGAGCACATAGCTCAGCGTTATTGCTTGTATGTCAACTATCCCCAACAGACCCATGGATTTAAACACTTGGTCTCCAACTGGTGGAGCTGTTTGGGGAGAGTCAGGCCGGACTGGCATTGATGGACAGCTGAAGTTAGACCTTTGAGGGTATAGCCCCACTTCTAGCTTCCAATCCTGTCTCTGCTATCTGATTGGCACTATGCTAGAAGGGATAACACACCTGTCACCATGGACTAACCTATTCCCATGACACAGCTTCTTCATCACCATGAAGGAGTATGTCCTCTGAACTGTGAGCCAAAATGAACCCCATTCCTTAAGTTGCTGTCTTGGGGTATTTGGTCACAATGACATGAAAGTAACGGTCTAGGTGCTTAAGATGTCCATGAGGACATGGGAACTCTAAGTGATGGAGTTAGCAGGATGACTTAATAGCTAGCATGACAAATGTTGTGCCCTTCAGGTTGAGAATCATGCCTTTTCGAGTGCAGATAGGACATCTGCAAAAGCCTTTCTCTCACTAGGCAACAAAGAAGAAAAAACTTGCAACAAAATTCCTCCAAATGAAATTCCTCCAATTGCACAGGTCATTGCTTTGACCCAGGGCAGTAAAAATGGAGGTTAGCACCAGGAGAGAGGAAGAACCTCCCTCCGTGTGAAAACTGCCACAACACATTCCAGCTATTTCTTAAATGACTGTTGAGTCAAAGAGAAAATTGGAAATGCAATGGCTAAATAACCAAAGAAACAATGTGAAGACCCTGCGTGTCAAGACATAGGAGGCATATCAGATTACAGTGAAGCAAATTCAGGCCGTTGTGTGGTTTGCAATTTTTAGCAGACATAAACGGAAACATTGTAATTCAGGGTAAAAAGCAGGATAGAGTAAAATTCAGAAAAGCAGGACAAATTAATATAAAAGGGACATATTAGTGAATTAAATTCCACAACAAAAAATAAATACCAGAACAGGTCCTTTGGTCAACTCAACAAATGAGATAAACTATTATTGTCTCCAGGGTGTTTCTTCAGGTTACAAATGATGGATGGCATTGCAGGCAGGATGACCCTGTGGGAGGACCCAGGGCTATAGTCGTGAGACTCCAATCCTCAAACTTTCAAAACAAAACAACAACAGCAAAACCTCTTCCAGAACTCAAGGGAGTAGAGCACCATTGACTCAGGGATAAACTGGGATTCACTATAATCTACCCTCAAGGCTAAGGGATCTATGCCAAAGAGGAGGCAGAAAGCTTGTAAAAGCCAGAGGGTGTGGACTACTTCAAGGAAACAGACACAGCAGGTCTGACGCACAGAGGAACTCAGAGAATTGTTACAGCACACACAAGACCTGCACAGGTTTAAAGCAGACAAAATCCCAGGACTGAGAGAGGAAGTGAAGAGAAGTCCCACCTCTAACCAAGAAGCTACTTGCAATTGATACCTGCTGGGAGAGAAAATCTGTTTATTTGCCATGAAGTGATGAAGTGACATTGTATATATAAACCACACACTAGGGCAGCCCCCCCCCCCCCCGCCCTGCCCTCCCAGCCTGAGTAGTTGGCCAATACCCCATGTTTGTTTTTTTTTCTTCCTCTGTGTGTGTGTTTGTCTATGCTTGTTACTGTTTTATTTTGTTATTTTCATTTTTGTCTTATTTTCTTTTGTTTTAGTTGGTCTGTTTTGATTTTCATTTGAAAAATTTTTCTTGTCTTTTTTTGAAATAGAATATAAAGTTTGCTGGGTAGGGAAATGGAAAGGATCTGGGAAAACTTAGGGAATGGGAAAGAATATAATCAAAATATATTCTATGAAAAATTTTGAAATAAAAAATTTAAATATCATAATAGAAAAAAATCTGTAAACCTATGGAAATGACTAAGTAAAAATGACAAGTTTAATGTATGACAAACTGAAGCCCCCAATGTATTGCCCCGTCATGGTGGAGGGAAAGGACAAAGCCCAGGGGACACATGAAGGGAGGTGGGTGTGGGAATTTCCTTAGAAAGAAGGAAGTGAAACAGCAGGCTGTGGGGAGGCAACCGCTCTGTTTTTCAGGGAAATGGGAAGTAAACAACTCAAAAGCTTCAGAAATTCCTGGAAACTGACCAGATTCACTAGCCTTCTCCCCCACCCTAGTATATAGCAACACTAAGGTCTCCTGAGAGACACCTCAGACAAGATATGTGGAAGAAGCAGAGAACAGAGCCTCCTGGAGGTGCCAGAGGCAGCTGGACTACATGAAGAGGCTCAGACCGACAGCTGAGCTCCCTGAAAAGGACACACTCCAGCCTGTTGAGCTGCCCTCAGAATGTGCTGTCCACTCTAGGTTTCCAGAGTTTATGAGCTGTCATTCACAATGGGGTGGGCTTTGGTGATGCTATTGTCTTTGAGTCATTTCTGCTCCTGTAAGTGACTCTTCCTGTATTGTGTTTGTTTTGATGAGACTGTCCCCAGTAGGCGCTGGCATTTGAAATCTTAGTCCCCAGGTGGTGGTGCTATTTGGGGGAAACTTAGAAGGTGGGGCTTTGTTGAAGGAAATATGTCACTGGAGGCAGGCTTTGAGAGTGTAAAGACTTGTAATCTCATCATTTCTGCTTCCTGCTTGCAGTGCTAGATGTGAGCCCTCAACTTCTGGTTCTCATAGCTCTGACTATACATCACAATGATGGACTCTGCTTCTCTAAACCATCAGTCCAAATAAACTCCTCAATGACTAAATTCCATGCTCATGGCATTTTATCACAACAATAGTAGACTAACTAGAGAGAAGTTGGTGCCAAGGAGTGGGCCATGGCTGTAACAGGCCTGACCATGTGCTTTTGGGGAGAAATGTGAAGTCTTTGAACTAGAAAAATGATTGAAAGCTGTAATTCAAATAATAGCCCATTGTACAAGGGCCTTGGTAGCGGTGCAGACTGTAAAGGCCCAGCTCAAGAGCTTCTATAAGGGAGCAATATTAGCAATTGGACAGAGTCTGTTCCTGTGATATTTTGGCAAAAAAAAAAAATGTGATTGCTTTCTGCTCATGTCCTAAGAACTTTTCTGAGGCTAAATTTAAAAGTAATGGACTCAATTAGTTGACAGTGGGGATATCAAGGCAGCCTAATACTGACCGTGTTGTAAGGTTATATCAGTAAACATCCTTATGATGTAAATGGAAAAAAATGAAATAGAAGGAGGACGGCATGATGACTCCTAAAGTGTGGAGAAGATTTTTATTATAGATAGAAGGGAGAAAGCAGGCAGAGGGAAGAGTCCAGGCTGAACATGGGTGGCAGACTAAACCCAACCATGAGAGAAGAGAGAGGCAGGAAGAGCAAGAGAGGAGCTATAGACGTGGGCCGAGAGACCAAGAAACTAGTGTAACCAAAATGGCTGAGTGATATAGCGTTCAGGCTGGGGAAGGGAAGGAGAAGCCCAGCTCCGGGAAGGGAAAGGTTTAGGGTAGGGTAGTGTGGGAGAATAGTCTGTATTTTGTTAATCATGTTTTAAATAAATGCTGATTGGCCAGGCAGGAAGTATAGGCGGGTCAACCAGACAGGAAGTAAAGGCAGGGCGATGAGAACAGGAGAATGCTGGGAAGGAGGAAACCCATTCTTCCCCAGTCCTGCTCAGATCACCAAAGAAGCAGGATGTGACCTGCACCCACTGAAAAAGGTACTGAGCCATGTGGCTGACATAGATACAAATAGGTTAATATAAGTTACAAGAGCTAATAAGAAGCCTGAGCTAATGGGCCAATCAGTTTATCTCTAATGTAGACCTCTGTGTGATTTTCTTTGGGGCTTACCAGCCATGGGAACTGGGCAGGACAGAAACCCTAACAAGTCGGACCTCATGTTACAGTAGGGGATGGGGTAAGAAGTGCTGGGAGGAGCCATAGGTACTGAGGGATGCTGGGAGATCTGGCCAGTGTCCCATTTGGTATGCTGTAGGCACCTCAGCTAGCCATTTGTCCTGGGTTTTTTGAGATCTAACATGATGGTCTACAATGAAAAAGAAGTAAGGCAGAAAGAGATTGAAAAATGTACAGTTTGAAGGGAAAAATAAAGCACCAGGAAACTCAATGTAGCAGGCAAGTGTAATACAAAAGAGATGCTGAGATTAAAAGAGAGGCCTGGAGCACTGGAATAAAGGAAAAGGTGAGACCTCAGGGCAAGACCTCATCCAGATAAGCACCCTACTCGTGTAAGGAAAAGGCCTAAGGAATTTTCTACTTGTAGAAAGGAACAAATGAAAGCTGCTTACAAATGTGATTCAAGCGGCCCAGCTGGCAGCTGAACTTTGCAGGATCACCCACACAGTGCTGTAAGAGTCAGGACTCTAAAAGGGGACATAGAATAGTGGTTTCAGAAGGCTGCTGAGGCCAGGCAGAATGTGGCAAGGGAGGCCCTGAGAGGCCACCATGTTTAGCTATGAAGGGGACCCCTGGGCTGCACTGGAGAGGATGCTGGAGATTCCGGGCTGTGAGACGTCTGTGGAGTAGAATCAGACCCAGAGAGATGTGCTGCAGTCGGCAAAGCTGGAGGGCGGAGTTGCCTAAGCCATTTGACATTAAACATGGAGCTGCGAGATTTAGTTTTCCCTGCTGGATTTTGCTCTTGATTTGGTCCAGTTATTTACTCATTATGCCACTCTTCTTCCCTTTTGGATGGCAATGTATTTTCTGTGCCATTATTATTTTGGAAGTATGTGATTTGCTTTTGAATTTACAGGGGGTTACAATTAAGAGATTGCCTTGATTCTCAGAAAAGACTTGGACTTTTCAACAGTGTTGTGACAGAGCCATGGAAGGCCTTTGAAGATGGACTAAACACATTTTCCCTTATAATATGGCCATGAGCCTATGGGAGCCAGGGAGTTTGGAACATGGTGATTTGATTGAGAATGTCCCCCATAGGCTCTGGCATTTGAGACCTTGGTCTCCAGTTGGTGGCAGGCACAGTTTGGGGAGGCTTACAAGGTGTGGCCTTGTTGGAGGAAGTATGTAACTGAAGGCAGGCTTTGAGAGTTTAAACAAACACTTGGGCCATTTTGAGCTCACTCTCTCCTCTTCCTGTTTATAGTTCAAGATGTAATTAGACTGCTTTTGCTCTCAGCATCAGCTCCTGCTGCCTCTGCTCCACCATCATGGACTCTAACCCAACAGAACCATAATCTCCAATAAACTTTTTCCTCTGTAAGTTGTTTCGGCTATGTTATTTTATCAGAGCAGCATAAAAATAACTAATATACCCATATTCTTATAAGTAACCCCAATAAAACTCATGGGTTCACCAAGTTGGATTTTGGCAGAATTCTTATTTTGGTCTGTCATTGGCTTCCATTCTGAGATGAGTAGACATTTATTTATATCTCTAGAAATTAGTGTCACACATAGGATCTTCAACATGGGGGATATTGACAAGGGGTTAAGATGTTGCTGAATGAACTCATTTGAAGATTTTCTGGAAATAAACGACAACTTATTTCCAAAGAGGATACAATTGCAAGCATAGAAAGAATAGAGCCAGCCACAAAATGGTAGAATGCAATGTATCACAGAAATAGGCAGAATATGAAACTCTAGGAATTGGTCTTTTCTAAAAAGTATTAAGCTGGTAAACTGAAATTCCAACTTCTTTGGAAAATCTGGAATCTAGTAAAATTTTTGAAGTATTCAGGGGCGCTGTTTGATGAATAGACTAGCTGGCCAGGCTGGGGAGATGGCTTTGTAGGTACGGTTCTTGCCTCACAAGCAGAAAGACCCAAGCTCAGATCCCCACAAATGCATGTAAAGTCAAATGCAGTGTAGTGCACCCATGTGACAAGACTTTTCCTGGGGAGATGCAACACACATGTCTACTCCTCTCACATAGGGAACCCAAGATAGACCAACGTCCAGCTTGGTGAACCAGTGATTTATTCATGTTACTTACAGGAGCAGAAATGACTCAAAGACAGCTCTATCACCAGAGCCTACCCCAACATGGGTCACATCTCACGAAAACGAAGAACCTGGAGCTCACAGTGCAGTCTGCAGACAGTTCTACAGGCTAGAAAATACCTCATCTAAGTGATTTCAGTTGGTGTAAACCTCTTCCAGGCAGCTGGTCTGGTCTCAGAGTCTTACAGCTTGGCTTGTCTGAGACTGACTCTTTATTGGTTACTCTGCAAGAGAGGAGCCTATTGAATCTGGTCAGATTCAGGGACTTCCTGAAGCTATTTTGAGTTATTTACTTTCCTGTTTAAGAAGCTTCTCTATAGGATGGAATGTTTCAATCCCAGAGGAAACACTTTTTACACAACAATCTTTGTGCCCAGTTATGGCAAAATGAGGTGGAGCAGGTAGGCCCCCTGGAAGCCAACTGTCCATTTAGTAAAGACTGCTTGGCAAAACTCAAGACCACTGGGATCAAACAAAACAGATCAGACACACAGACACACACAAACACACTCTGCATATGGGGAATGACTCCTGAGGTTGTCCTCTGACTTCTGCATGTATGTGCACCCCCC
>NC_022028.1:21007640-21013246 GCF_000317375.1 Microtus ochrogaster | reverse complement strand
ACACACACACACACACTGCACATATGTATGCACATGTGTATGAAAAAAGGGAGAGAGAGAAAAAAAGAGAATGGTGAACGTTGCTGTTTTGTGTCACAATTAGCAGCCTCTCATGGCCAGCATTAGTGCTGCGGCTGGCTGCTGCCAGGACAGCTACTAAACCTTGTCTTCCAAATGGAACTGCGTTCCTCCCTGTCAGATGTAGGCCCCAGGGAGTAGCATAAAGACTGGCTAGTGTGTTTTAGCTCGCTCAGGCTGAAACAGCATCTGTCCAAAGAAGTCAGAGGGACAGAACACTGCCTCCTTTCCCTTTTCTTATTAGTTCCGGGCAGTTAGGCCATGGAGCTGGGACTTCAGTGAGCCCATAGCATAAGGCCTGTGATTTTTGCAGAAATAGTTTGGAAAAGTCACCACATGGATAGATGGGCAAAGCCCTTAACAGATAAAACTAGGTATCCCCAGGGAGAGCAAAAATCACATTTCTAGAGTTGCTGTACTGAAACATTTAAAATATCCACTTCCCAACATGGATAGAAAGAGAGCAACATAAGCTCTTTCAAGGAAGTTCAGACATTGAATTTACTAGACAAAACTAGATCTTTTTTCTATGCTCAGTGAGGTAAAGGAGGTCATGAACAAGGCTATCAGAAAAATGGTGGACGAATAAATAGGGAACATATTCAAGTAAGTGAAAACCTCAAAACAGAGTAGGAAGGCGGAAGGGAAAGTACAATAAATAAAGGGACAGTTCACTAGATGCTCCAGCGGCACAGATGCGCAGGCAGAGAGAGTGGAGTCCACGAGACCATTGGAATTGCTCAATGCTGTGTGACTTTTCTGGGGTGGGGGGAGACGTCAACAAATGTCTCACCCCATAGAGGATACCAGAAACAGACCAAAGAAAGGATTCCACCCAAGTCTTCCAGTCTGCCCTAGTGAGTCAGTGTGTTTTTTGAGGTAATTGTTTTTTTAAACAGGAGTATGGGGAGGGAGCTATTTAAGGAACATGAACGAAGACTGAAAGACAGCTGCCTCACTGAAGGGCCTCCCTCGGCATGCACAGGTGATGACTCAGGAAGGCTGTGCCCTAGAACTCCCTCAGCAAACTGTCCTCTTTCCAGCAATTGCTACTGCTTACATAACCTGGGGGAGGTATTTTGTGAATCTTGTAACTTCAGGAACTTCCTGAGACTGTGAAGGTTGTTTACTTCCTGAACAGTGTAAGTTTTGCTTGCTTGCTCATTCTTAAGCACCCCCTCCTCCCCCTCCAAGAGGGAGTGTTTCAATTTGGAGGGATTGAGTTTAGCTCCTGGTCTGGGGAGCAGAAATACAAAAGAAAGAAGAAAAGTGAACAGAACTAAGGAAATTATGTGGGGATCAATGCACATATTGATCTACATGGGAATCAATGCACATGCTTTGGCAATACTTGGAGAAAACGGGGAAATATAAATAAAGAAAATTGGAAAAAAGAAAAGCTGGACATGTGAAAGGGCCGGCCTACATGGCAGTTAGAAAGATCATCAAGGATGCTCAAAGACAAGCACACTAAGATAGGCTTCAATCAGACTGCAAACCCAAAGCCCAGCAAAAATACTGCAGGCAGAGCGAGCCAACTGCTGAGTGCACTGAGTATGCAGCAGTCAGCTTCTCCTCAGAGACCATGGTGGGCAGAGGCCGGGTTGGTATTTTTACACTGTCAAAACAACAGCAATAACCAACCACCCATTTGAGTGCGGTGGTGTACAGCTTTAATCCCAGTGCATACAAGGAGGAGGCAGATTCCTCTTTGGGAGTTCCAGGTCAGCCTGGTCTACACAGTAAGAACCAGGTGAGCCAGAGATACATAGCGAGATCTTGTCTCAAACTAAAACGAAACCTAAAACCAACCAACCAACCAAACAAACAAATAAACAAAAAACCCAAATAAATCCAAACAAAAACAAGCTTGTCATGTTGTATCTGGCTGAAGCTACCTTTCAGAAGTGAAGGAAAAATTAAAGCATTCTCAGATAAAGGACATGTGACTCTGTCATCAGTAGCTCTGCCCTACAAAAAATGCTAGCAGTAATATTTTAGGTTGAAATGTAAGAATATTAGTTGGTAACTCGGAGCTGAATAAAGAAAAAGATCTTTAGTAAGAGTAACTACACCGGTAACTTAGAAGACACCGGTGCTGTATCTTGGGGTTCCACCTCCTCTTTTTTTTTTCCCCATGTGATTTAAAAGACAAATGCATAAAACGATCTTTATGATTGGCGTTGAGGGACTTAAAACGCATCGAGACACAATGTGACAATGATAACACAGACGAGATGGAGTGGAGCAGATGTGAGCAAACATTGAGCCACACCAGACAGGACACTGACGACGGACCAGAGAAATGATCCCACCCGAGTCTAGCTTGGCAGAGTTTACTGAGGTTACTTAGAAGAGCACGGCGGGGGCGGGGTACTAACAGAGGATGGCAGCCACATCACTTCTGGCCACCACCGCAGGGGCCATGGCTCACAAAAGCTGCATCTCTAGAGGTCCCTGCATCGCAGAAGGACCTCCTTCATCCAGCTGTTGTTGTTCACTGCGTATAAACCCTTTATATGTGTATGGAGGGTAGTGGGGTGGTTTATTAATCTTATTTGTTTCATGAGCTCCTTGGTAAATTTTGTGAGTTCCCAGGAGGAAATATTTCAGTCCAGAGGAAGCAATTACACAATAAATGGGGTAGCAATAGCTATTAAATTGTTGGTAGTAACTCAAACTACACTGTGCTATGGTTCGCAGGTTTGTAACTACAATCTCCAAGGCAACCACTGATGTAGTAAATAACAAATATACCGAATAAAGAAAAGAAGAGAAAATGAGATGACACCCGAGAAAAAGTTGATCATGTACAGAATATGGTTATATTGAAAGAATTGAGTATAAATGATTTGCGATAAGAGACATTTAAAAGAAAACAATAGGAAAGTGGGTTGAATTTACCAACTGAAAGAGACATTAAAAAAACTGGATTAAGATAAAAGGGAAAGCATGAGACAACTATATGATGATTACTGTAAACTTGCTTGACTCAAAGGAACAACTAGTTTGAAAATGAAAGAATGAAAACCAGGAAGTGAGTGCCTGATAAAAAAGATTGCAAGTTAAAAATCATTATACAGACAAAAAGACTGTTACATATTTATAAAAGTGTGTGCTGATCAAAATGCTAGAACCAAATCACGTATGCTATGAATAACAGAAGCCCAAACTGTAAGATGCAAATATCAACAGACTTGAAGAGACTGATAGCTGTTTCTACGGCACTAATAGAAGCTTCATTATCTCACTGTTAGTAATATGTGGGGCACCCATATAGAGATAGTAAGTGAACAGAGGATTCAAAAACACTCTAAACCAGTGGTTCTCACCCTGTTGAGAACCTTGGGGGTGTCAAATGATCCTTTTACAGGGTTCACCTAAGACTATCTGCCTATCAGATATTTACATTACAATTCATAACAGTAGCAAAATTACAGTTATGAAGTAGCAATGAAAATAACTTTATGGTTGGGGGTCACCAGAACATGAGGAACCGTATTAAGGGTTTGGAGCACCAGGAAAGTTGAGGAATACTGTTCTAAACCAACCAGACCTCATATATGTCAAGGACATATTGGTTGAGACCAATAACATAGAATGCACATACTTTTAAGTGCATGTGTTATAGGATAAGCAACATTTAGATCACAAGGTGACTTCCTGCAAGTCAAAAGACTTTGAAGCTGTATCATGTATCTTGTTTATTCCGGAACAGAAGCTAAAAGCCAATTACAGAAGGGGAATTGGAAAGTAAGGGGATACATAGAATTTAAACAGTATACTCTTAAACCAACATTGGGTCAAAGAAGAGCTCACTAAGAAAAGAACAATGAGGTGATGAAAACAAAAACACAATCTATCAAAACATATAGGATGCAAGAGGGCAGTGCTCAGGAAGAAGTTTACTAGAACATACATATTAAAAGGAAAGAAAGAACCATGCAGTGGTGGCACACACCTTTAATTCCAGCACTTGGTAGGCAGAGGCAGGCAGATCTCTGAGTTCAAGGACAGCCTGGTCTACAGAGTGAGTTCCAGGACATAAAGAGCTAAACAGAGAAATCCAGTCTTGAAAACAACAATAGCAGCAACAACAAACTGAAAAAGAAGAGGAGGAAGAAGAAAAGCAAAGAAATAGAACCAGTTGTGGTGGCGCACACCTTTAATCCCAGTATTTGGGAGGGCAGAGGCAGGCAGATTTCTGTGAGTTCTAGGTTATCTGGGGCAGCTTAGACCCTGTCTCAAAACAAACGAACAAATAAACAACACCCCAAATCAAACCTAACAAAGGAGGAGGAGGAAGAGGTAAGAAGATGAAGAGGAGAAGGAGGAAGGAAAAGAGGAGGAAGAGGAGGAGAAGAGTCTATCACTCTTAACTTTACATTTAAAGAGTCTATAGAAGTTAAAGCAAACCAAATCCTGAGTGAGGATGTCTCCCACAATCTTAATTAGAAGATTCATAAGAACACTGGCAGTATACACCAGTATATTTAATCACCCAGATTGTGGCCATAGCCTTAGAAGTGCACTTACTGTTTTCTCTTCTGTTGCTGTGGCACACTAGCCCAACAAAAGCAACTTCGGGATAAAGGATATAGTTCACCATGACAGGGAAGGCCTGGCAGCAGGAGAGTGAGAGAGAAGGAGAGAGAGAGAGAGAGAGACAGAAAGAAAAAGAAGTAGGGCAGCTTCTAAAACCTCAAAGCCTGCCCACTGTGACATACTTCCTGCATCAAAACCACCTCCTGAGTTCCATAACCTTTCTGAAGTAGGGTCACAAGACCATGGGCCCAACTGGAAAACAGGGAGTGGGCTCTTTAAGAAGGTTGCTTCTTGATCTTTGGATTACCCCTCCCCTCCCTACCCCTTGAGGAGACTGGGTCTGGAGAGCCTATCTAAGGTAGGATTCCACCAGGAAGGCAATGGAGAGAGAATGGTCTAGGTCTGGGAGCCTAGAAGAGTCACTTCCAGAGCCTCTTGGGTGGCCTTTCACTTCTGGGGGGGGGCTCTCATCGCCTTGATGGGAACTGTCTGACTATCCCAGTGGCTCTCAAACTTCCTAATACAGTTCCTCCAACCATAGCATTATTTTCAAAATTCGTAACTGTAATTTTGCTACTGTTATGAATTGCAATGTAAATATCTAATATGCAACCCCTGGGAAAGTATTGTTTGCCCTCCCCCCCCAAAGGAGCCATGAGAGTCACAACCCACAGGTTGAGAACCACTGGTGATGTGGGAGTGTCATATATCAATCTGTTGATTTCATTGGTTAAGCAATAAAGAAACTGCTTAGCTGGCCCTCATAGGTTAAAACATAGGTGGGAGGAGTAAACAGAACAGAATGCTGGGAGGAAGAGGAAGTGAGGTAAGATGCCTCAGACAGAGACGCCATGCAGTTATCTCCCAGGCACATGCCAGGATGGACGTAGGCTAGGATCTTCCCGGTAAGTGCACCTTGGGGTGCTACATACAGATGATTAGAAATGGGCTAAATTAATATGTGAGAATTAGCCTAGAAGAGG
>NC_022028.1:20985987-21007540 GCF_000317375.1 Microtus ochrogaster | reverse complement strand
TGTGTTGTTATTTCGGGCATAAGCTAGCAGGCGGCCGGGGTGCTGGGGACGCAGCCCCGCTGCTCTTATTACAACACACTGGTCTATCCTAATAGAGTTTGTAGGTTTTGTCGTCATTCTCCCTCCCCACCCCCACCCCGTCTGTCCATTTGTCGTTCCCCCCCCCCAACTGGTGCTTCTCAATTCCTTGTTGCTATTGAGGGAAATAGTGTGTTTCTGATAGGAGTGTCTGCCTCAGATCTGTAACTGTTACTTTCTGTCAGCCCCTTCCCCAAAAATCTTCGCCACTTTCACTCTCCTGCAGCTCTGCCTTCTTGTCCCTGCCTCAGATTTGTTGTAGCTATTCTGGTGGCTTTTCTGTCAGCTGCCACATCACCTTCCCTTGTGACTGGGTTTTCTTTCTAGAGTGTACAATTCTTAGTCCCTCATATGGGATAAACTCAGCACGACCTCTAGATGGCCACTCTCACCTGACAACCCATAACCTTCCCAAACAGTGCTACAGCAGCAGACCAAGTGCTCAGATACAAGGGCCTTTGGAGGGCTTTTCACATTCAAACCACCGTATAAATCAGCTGCCCAAACTGACTTCAGCTGAAACAGAAAATCTCAGTAGCCCGATAATGAGTAAAGAGATCAAATCAGTAACTCTAACCCCCAAAGAAAGAAAAATTCTGGACTGAATGTCTTTTACCCATACATACTACCAGATACTTAAAGAAAAACAAACGCAGAACTTACTCAAACTTTCTCCCAAAGCAGTAGAGGTCAGACTACCATAAATATATTCTTAGCTGGGTGGTGGTGACTTTTAATCCCAGCTCTTGGGAGGCAGAGGCAGGTGGATCTGAGTTCAAGGCCAGCCTGGTCTACAGAGCAAGTTCCAGGACATCCAGGGCTACACAGAGAAACCCTGTCTACAAAAACAAAAACAAAACAAAAAACTAAATATTGTGTTGTGTCTTAAGGGTGATTTCTTTTTTAAATTAATTAAGACTGTTCTTTGACAATTCATACACGTATATAATGCTTTCTGACTATATTCTTCCATAGTCGCTCTTGATTCTCTATCATCCCTACCAACCCATGGACTTAGAGATGAAAACCACACAGCCATCTCAAAAGATGAGAAAACGCCTTTGACAAATCCGACGTCACTTCATTACAAAGGTTGTAGAAAGACTCGAGATGGAGGGAGCATATCTCAACACAGTGCAGGCTGTATATGACAAACCATAGCCAGATCAGCCTAAGTGGAGAAAACTCAGAGCAAGGCCATTAAAACCCTAAATAAGACAGAGCTGTGCACCGTCTCCACTTCTATTCAATATAGTCTTTGAAGTCTTAGCTAGAGCAACAAGACAAACAAGGGAAAGAAAAAGTGATATAAATAGGAAAAAGAGAAGTAAAAATATCCCTGTTTGTAGAGGATATGATGCTATGCATAAAAGACCCTAAAACGCCCACCAGAAAACTTCTAGAACAAAACCAAAACATTTTTGAAAAAGAAAAATGGAAACAAAAGTGAGATAATTTACCTTGTGGTTTCAAAATGTATAAAAAGCTACTGTAATCCAAACTATGCTCTCTCTGGATGCTGAGAGTCCAGGGTCTCATTCCTGTTTCAGCATCACTGAAAAGATTCCCACCCACCCCATCTGTTGGCCTTTTTGATGGGGACTTGGGTCCCTAGCTAGAGAGTCCATTTACTATTACTTCCTTGCCCAGGGGTGGCTACTCTGTGTTTACTGTCTCATGCTCAGCCATTGTTCCCAGAGAACCTCCCTGAGGGAGGCGCATCTGAACTCAAAGAAGCATCCCTGGTGAATGTACTGATTCCTACCTGCAGTAGGGCTTTCCCCAGAGTGATATAATTCAGAGGCTAAAACATGGGACCTGCATTTTACATCTCAGGAAGCAGAAGCCAATCAAGCAGCAAATCATCAGCCTGAAAAACAAGAGCTCCTTCCAAAAGGCTCTCAGAAGAAACACTACCTCTCCATCCTTCACTGTTTCATATGGGTGTGTGTGTGTGTGTGTGTGTGTGTGTGTGTGTGTGTGTGTGTCTGTCCTGGGGATTGACTCCCCAGCCTTTTACATTTTAGGCAAGTATTCTACCACTGAGTTATGTCCCAGGCTCCACTCCCTTTTTGCTTTTTTATTTTGTGACGTGACCTTTCTAAGTTGCACTGGCCAACACTAAACTTACTCTGTATGCCAGGAAAACCTCCTGTCTCAACCTCCCAACAAGCTACCATCCCAGGCCTCGTTGTAAAGGGCAGAAAACCAAGCTTCTATAGATTAAAACAAACACCCCTGACGCTGAACACCACACATCTATTCTGCTATCCTCCGAAGGACATAAACTACCAGTAGTGAGTCAGGAGCTTCGGGAGTGTGTGTACGTGAGTGTGCTTTCTTATATTTCCCAGCTTTTCAGACCATGTGAAACCTGTAATAAAACAACCAGGAGTGACTTTCCCTACTTCTTCACTCCGTGTGGGCTGGTGAATGGCAAGAGCCCATAGATGAATTTTAAGTTGAATCCGCCAACTGCTGAAGGGCGGTGCCCTGGCATGGAGCCAGAAGAAGAAGCCCTAAAGGCCTCCTCCTCCTCCATCCTCTTGTGTTTGAAGCTTAAGAAGGGAGTGTAAGGGGTCACACAAAGGCCTAGGTGACTGGGTGAAGCTCTGTTTTGGGGGTCACAGTGAGATCATACAGAGGGTCCCTCAGCTGCTCTGGCTTTCCACTCCCACGTGGAGTGCTGGTGTTTGGTTGTGTAACAGATGATCAAGGTCATTCCCTGGAACGGACAGAGAACTGAACATCCCAGAAATAGAGAAGGGCAGACCAAGCTGTGGAGAAAAGGAAAGTGTTTTCTCAGGATGGGGCGGACCCAAGCCTGAAAGTCTGCTAAATGGACTCTGAGTTGGATGTTTTTAAAGGGTTCTTGGGTCCTTCCTTTTCTCCCATTAGTCCTGTTTAGATTTCCCCACCCAAGTCTTTTAAACATTTCTCTTCACAGTGTCTTCAAGGAACAAGAAGCTGCCTCCTCTGCTGTCTCAGGGGGCCTGGTTTTGCTTTTCCATCTGCCTGAGTTCTTCTTCCTCTTACCCTGCCCTCAGCTAAGCCCTTTCTTGACCCCACCCCTGCCCCTCACCAGGAACACTCTCTCCCAGGGCATGACTCTCACAGCACTTCAGCTTTTGACTCCTGTGCAGTGCCTCCCTCCCCCCCCCCCCCTGCTTGGCTGTCCCTGCTTGTAACGGTTAGGAAAAATCCTAAGATGAGCCGCTCCATCGGTGCAAAGAAATCCAATCAGGTCAAATCAAACCAAATTAAAATGCCCATGTTTTAATAAATACAGCACTCTCAGGTGGCCGGGAGCATGGCAGCAGAGACCGAAAACCAGGAGCACATGCAAAACCCGGGACCACGTGTTCCTCTTCTGGGCTCCCACTTAAATACCCTGTGGGAGAGGACCTGGCATGCTGGGATTTGGAGTCCAGACCAACACAACTCCCAGGCTAGGGGGCTGGAATGGATGCCAGGGGCTGGGGTGATGCTCCCAACTTAACATCACAATAACCCATCCTCAGGAGCAGGTCCTTAGATCCTCCACTTTCTCTCAGAAAAGAAGGGATGGGCCCTTACTCAAGATTCTAGACACTTCTCTAAGACATTTGTATGGAATTTTGCACTAATTTCATGTGCCCTTGGGGGCTTGGGAGGTGGTAGGCTATATAGGCTGGGGAAAATTACTTGAAGGGGTGCAGTTGTTTGTTCATAGGGCAGCCACCGTTTGTGCCTAGTAAATTTCCCAGTGTGACTGACTTGTGGTCACCCATGCTCCCAGACATGACCCCTCAGCCATGCTCTCTAGGTATGCCCAATAAATTCACTGGCTTCCTGGAATGAACTTTGGTAGACTCAGCTTTGGATTGTTGTTGGGAGTGTGTAGACTTTGTTTACATCCCAAATTTCCCACACCCTCCCCAGGGTGCCAGTCATGCAAGTTTGATGCTCTTGTTCCCAGTCTGTGGGTCCTGAGAGGGTGAGGACCTTGGGGTCATGCGCCCTGCTCTAGGATGCCCCAGGAGCTAAGAGGCTGAATAGGCAAAGATATACCATGGACATGTCATGATTCACTCCTCATATTCTAGAGAGAACAGCCAATGTCTCATCTGTCATGTGGTTTTAGGAAGACTCATGTCACTATTGTAGTCATGGGACCCAAGGGTACACACATGACCTTCATGGACCAGCCTCTGAATCCTCTGAACACTGAGCAAGCTGGACATCTCACTGTTTTCTCTGTCCTGTGACACGACCCTTTTCCCTTGCTCACCCGACACACTCTGTGTGGGCTCAGGCTAGGCAGAAATATCTTTGCACTGAAGGTGCCTTCCAGTTTTCCCAGCCAGCTGGCCCCGAGGGACACTTCCCTAGCATCCGAAATCCACTTGCAAAAAGACATTCCTACTGAATGTTGGTATAGCATGCCCAGGAGACTCCAAAAAGGCAACACAGCTCTCCCGAGAGATGCTGGGAGAAAGGGCTCACTCCTTCCCTTCTCTAGTCTCTCTCTGGTGTCTGTGATGTCTTTCCAGTTTGCTCAGAGTCAGTGCAGCTTATGAAAAATGAGCCGTCATCTCTGCTTGGGCCTTCAGATGTTCCTTGCTGCCGGATAGGTGGAGTTTGTTAATGATACTCAGGTCGACAGAATACAAATTGACTCTTGGAAGTTGTGTTGATTGTCTGGGCATGTGTCTTATACAGGGTAAGCAAAATGAAAAACAGCCTTCTCTACCGCATGCCGTGTGTCACACATGGTCTTAGATCCAAGGGTCTCGTGACTTAAGTCAAATACTAAAGGCATTATGTTGAATGGGGAGGTGCTCGCAGAGATGGGTTTCCAGGGAAACCTTAGTTGGACTGGCTCTAAGAGGGCTGAACCCTGAAGACTATGTGACCTTGAGATGCATTATGGCTCCTGCTTCTGCTGTGGGTAGAGATGCCCCTGGAGTGCTAAAATCCAGAGTCAAGATGTCCTAATGTATCCCAGTGTGCTATTGTGACTCTTAGAAAGCATTATAGCATAAAAGAAAAGGCATGTTAGCAGAAGTGAGGGCTGCAATGGAGCTGTCTTTAAAAGAGCTGCATGAGGCCAACTGCAGGCTGACAGCTATGTGCATCCATGCCGCAGCTCTGAAGAGGGAGAACGTTAGGAGACACGGCATCATGCCATCGGCAGCCATGTAGGAGTGTGTCTTAGGGTTTATATTGCTGTGTGAAACACTATGACCAAAAGAAGAAAGGATTTATTTGGCTTACATGGCCTGAATCCCAGTCCATCAAAGGGAAGCCAAGGCAAAAGCTCAAACTGGGAAGGAACCTGGGGTGGGAACTGATGCAGAGGTCATGGAAAGCGGCTCACTGGCTTACTCCTCATGGCTCATTCGACTATTTTTCTTTTAGACCCCAGGACCACCAGGACAGGGGTAGCCCCACCCACAATGGGCTCAACCCTCCTTGATCAATCACTAATTAAGAAAATGCCCTACAGGCCTGCCTATAGCCTGATCTTATGGAGGCATTTTCAGTTGAGGTTCCCTCCTCTCAGATGGCTCTGGCTTGTCCCAAGTTGGCATAACATTAGCCAGCACAGGGTGCCTTCAAAGCCCTTAGGACAAGCCAGACAGTTGTGATGCATACCTTTAATCCCAGCACTCGGGAGGCAGAGGCATGTGGATCTCTGTTGTGAGTTTGAGGCCAACCTGGTCTACAAGAGCTAGTTCCAGGACAGGCTCCAGAGCTACAGAGAAACCCTGTCTAGAAAAAACAAAACAAAAAATCCTTTAGGGACAGATGGAGTTTCTGACTTTAATAGGGACTTTCTTTGGGGGCAGGGAAATCAGATTCCATGCTTCCTGCCATGGTGATAATGGACTAAACCTCTGAACTGTAAGCCAGACTCAATTAAATGTTTTCTTTATAAGAGTTGCTGTGGTTACAGTGTCTCTTCACAGTAATAGAAATCTAACTAAGACACTCATGATGTGCCAGGCAGTGGTGGTGCACGCCTTTAATCCTAGCACTTGGGAGACAGAGGCAGGAGAATCTCAGTGGGTTCGAGGCCAGCCTGGTCCACCAAGCAAGTTCCAGGACAGCCAGGACTGTTACACAGAAAAATCTTCTCAAAAAAACAAAACAAGACAGAAAAAAAAAAAAAAAAGAGACATGTTGTGGCAACCCTGCAATCATAAAAATTATTTGTGTTGCTACTTCATATTGTAATTTTGCTACTGTTATGAATTGTAAAGTAAACATCTCATATGCATGATATCTGATATGAGACCTTTGTGAAACCAAAGGGGTTTTGGCCCACCAGTTGAGAGCTCTGGTCTAGGACCTTACATCCGATTTTAACGATCTTGTCAGGAATGGGGATATTATAAAAGGATACCTTGCCCCCCCACCCCCGCGGTCAGACTACTGAAACAACCCTGAGAAATCACAGTTTCTGCAGGAATCTGTCTCATGGAGGGAGAAGGGAAAGGCCTGGTGCCAGCCAGAGAAGGGACCTGTCTGCAGCTCCGACAGCTTGTCAGGCCACCTTGCAGGAGAGCCTGGAGCTGAGACCACGATGGGTCAATGACTACACAGAGCCTAGGAATACTTAACTGTGAGTCCCTTTTGCCGCCTGTTAAACCCAAATCTAACGACAGAACCCTAAAGATGAACTTGAGGCAGGCGGCTGGTCATCGAGCATCTTTCTTCTGCTCCCCATGTGGCCACTTTGAATAGATTTCCTTTCTCCATTTTTTTACCTTCACTTGTCTGTTTATACTGCACTAGGTACTTTTCTGTTACAAAATATCATGACTGAAGGCAACTTCAGGAAGAGTGGATTTGGCTTTACAGTTCCAGAGAATGAAGAGTCCATCATGTCAGGGAAGGACCCTGACGGGCAGCAGGCATTGAGACAGGAGCAGGAAGCTGAAGGCTCACACCTTCAACCCTAAGCACAAAGCAGAGAGAGCAAACTGCAAGCATGGCAAGGCTATGAACTCTGCAAGCTCACTCCGAGGGATGTGCTTTCTCTAGTAAGACTTTCCCCACTTCCTCAAACACTGCCGCCAACCGGGGACCGTGTGTTCAAACACATGAGTCTGTGGCCGGCATTTCTCATTTAAACCACCACATTTAGTGCGGGTGGATGGCTGAGCCTGACTTGTCAGAGCTGCCAGGGCCCAGGCTCTGACTAGCAATTCAAATGATACGGCCGATGGGCTGCAGGCTGGATGATTTTCCTATCCCTTTAAGAGGGCCTGGAGATCCTTCCATGGAGACCGCAGAGGGGAGAGAGCAAGTGGGCTGATAACTCTCAGTGTGCTGCAGTCCTTCTGTGATTTCCTCAGGAAGCAGGAGAGACTGCAAGCACTCTTGCCTCTGCTCGTCTTGGTTTTTAGATGTCCAGCTTCTCGACATTTCTCACACAGAAGCCTCTAAGCTTGTTTGATTGGTGCCTGATCAGTGACTAGTACATGTAACTTTAAATTTTTTTCATAGATTTTTAATTTTTAAAATTTTTAATTAATTTTTTAATGTATGAGTGACGTATGTGCATGTCTTTGTAAAACCACAACTTTTACCTCAAGGGGACATGAAATAGATTATTCTGGAACCTGTCACCTTCAAAACCACAGCTCTCATCATAAAGGAAATGAGAGTTTATTCTGGACCCATTTGCATGACTATGGTTTGGGAACAAAGATTTAGGTTATCTCAGATACCATGTTCTAACAAGGAAGCAGTTTCATATATTTTATAGAACAAAGACAGTCATAAATCAAGGCAAGTTTAAAATATATTGGTGGATAACCAGAGAGGCAGGTAAAGTGAGTTGGGGGAAGCTTTGATATAGGCTCAGGATCCTTGCTGAGCTTTGGGGTTGGTGGAAGGTAGTTGTCTGCTGAGCAAATAGATTCCAAAAGGTTTTTATCCATTAGTCACAGGGTGTTAGCCACAGAGGTGGACAGGGAATGACTGTTCTTAGGGCTAGAACTAGTTCAAAATTAGGTAACTAGCCTCTGGACTTGCAATATTCTGACCTGGCCACAGAATGGCCGTTCTAATCTTTTCAGAGGTTTCTTTCCGCAAGTTGAACGTGAGGGACTGTGGCCTTGAACACAGATTTATATTAAACCAAATTCCATGCTCCACAAAGTCAAACAGTTTGATGATGTTCATATAGTAATAGGACAAAGGAAGTCACACCTTTTTCAAATACATGTATGGAAGCATTGAAGCCAAGCTGAGCAACCAGGCCTCGGGTGTTCTAGTATTCTTTGTTTCGGAGTTCTGCTAAGTTAGTGGAGTTGAGAAGGTTTTTGTGTGTTAGTCACAGTGTATTAGGTCCAATCTCTGGAGACAGAGGTGGACAAGGAAGAGCTCTTTTGGGGGTAAGGATAACCCAAGAGAAATGGTAGTTAGCTGCGGAACTGCGGCATCTCCAGCACTCCATAATCAATGAGGTTCTCCTAAGCAATCAGCATTGTGAAGGTTTGGCTGAAAACAGTTTCTCTCTGGGAACGTTGATTCACAACATCAGTGTGAACATACTTGTGTGTGTGTATTTGTGTGTATGTGATGAGACTAGAGGTCAGTATCTTCAATCACTTCCCACCCTTTTTTTTTTTTTTCTTTTTAGACAGTCCCTTACTGAACTTGGAGCTCACGAATTCATCCAGACTTGCTGGCTAATAAACACCAGCCATCTCCCCCTGTGCGCTCCCAGCGCTAGGATCACGTTAGGCTTTTTATAGGTGTGGGGGAATCTGAGCTCAGGTCCTCATGCTTGCACAGCAAGTGCTGCCCGAGTCATATCTCTAGCCTGAAATCCCCCTTTGCACTTCAGCCAGCACACAGGTCACAGCTTTCCACAGGGGCCCTGGCAAGGTCACTGGGTGTATGATACTTATTTTCTGCCTTTATTCCTGCTAGCCCACTGCATAGCTGATTTAGGAAAGACACACGGGCAATATGGGGACCTTTGGTCCTCTTTAGAAATAGAAAGGCCTGAAAGCTTGGCAGTGGAGTTGGCTGTTTAATATGCTTGGCACAGTTGTCACCTGAGTCCCAGATTGAGCTGTTCATGATCTGGGCTGGGAGCACCCAGGTTGGCAGTGGCAAGGAATGCTGGGATGTCGGTCCTCACTTTCCACCTTGTTTGAGCCAGTGTCTCTGTTGTTCATGCTGCATACTCAGCCAGCTGGCCCTCAGCTTCTGGCTGTTTTCCTGCCTCTGCTTTCCATCTCTGTAGAAGTGCTGGAATTATAGCTAAATGTGAAACCTAGATTTAGATAGATTCTGGGGATTTGAACTCAGGCTATCATGTTTGCATGGTAAGAACTTTGCCCTCTGAACCGTCTTCCTAATCCTCCTCCTCCCACCCCTACTTTTCTCACAAGAAAAGGCTGGAAGCCAAGGACTTTGCTAGTCTTTGAGAGAACAGTCAGGAGGAGAGAGTTTTAGTAAAGCTCTTTTTATTTTTTGACAACTGAATAGGAACCATATAGAAGTTATTGTCAAAAGGCTTCCTTCCTTCCTAGGAGCTGGACTTTGCTCCTAGGACCCTGACCTGGTAAGAGGTGCATAGAAACCTCGGAGCTTTCCTGGACTTTTGTCTTGTGGAATTTCTCGTTAATTTCTTCTTTCATCCTTTCATGTTTGCTTGAAGTCTGTGGTGAGCTCAGGTCTGTTCCAGGAGCTGGGTTGGGGTCTGGAGTTTTGGAACAGAAGGAACCCACAGCACACCTGTCCCCATTCACCGGGGCCTTTGGAGGAGGCTGAGATCCTAAGGGAGCGACCTGAGGTGCTGCTATTAGAATGTGAGGTTGTGGGGCTGCACAGAGGAGTGTATGGAAACCAGAAATGTTTCTGATTTGTTTGGAGCAAAGCTGTGATTGGGAAAGGAATGGGCTAGGGAGAAGGGAGACTGGAGCTTCTCTTCTCTGGGACTCCCTCTGTCCGTGTTTTATCTGGCAAACCCTTCACGTCTCAGCTCTTTTCCAGCTGAAGACAAAGCGAAGTGCCTGGCTACATGTGCTTTTTACCACAATTTATATTAACTATTTCCTGTGGGCTGATGCGTTTGTCATCTGCGATCCACATGCACTTCACTTAGTGCAAAGGCTTGCACACCACTGCTGCTTCATGAGCAGTTGCACCGGCCTCTGGGACAATGAAGGTTCCGACTGCGTGAGCAGGAGCTGCGTGCAGGCAGGAGTTCCCATTTCCACTCTGGGGCTTGCCACGAAGAGCAGCAAGATCATTTCCCGTCTGCTCTGAGAAGCAAAATTTGTAGTAAGCTTTCTCCAGGCTTCCTTCTAGCTCAGAATGTGTGTGCGTCCCAGTGGAGGACCATTTGCAGGAGTCTGAAGGGCCTGCTGGCCAGTGACTGGGCTGTGCTTCCTTCCTTCTCTCCCCCATTTCCATCACTGCAAGACCCACAGACTCCTCTGGATGGGTCTCCGCTGTAGATGGGAAGCTTTCTGTGAAGATCTGTTGACCTCTGCACTGTGTTCTGATTATCTGACCTTAGGCTCACAGGTAACTTAACTTCCCAAGGCATAGCAGCTCCAGCTGCCAGTTCCTCATTCTGAGAGAGGCTGATCTGTGGGGTCACCTGAAGACCAGCAGCAGCTGCATCGCAGGCCCCAGTTGCCACAGATGGGACTCGAGGGTCTGCAGCTGTTCCGGGAGATTAATTACTCGGTGCCGGAGGGTGATCACACATTGTGCCCATGACAAATGACTGGGCTTCCTAAAAACAGAACTGAGACTTTCCACTGACAGTTGTGCTAGAGAAAGCCCAAGTGAGATTCTGTAGATCGTTCACGATTTGTCAGTGGGGATGCTCTGCTTCCTTGCTGAGGGTGGATTTCCCTTCCTCCCCTTTGGTCTTGGCGGAAGGCTGTGGCAAGGAGATGGCCAGAGAAGCTTGTGAGGGTTTCTCACTGTTGTTGCGTGAATGTGACATGTTTCCAGTGAGCTTGGGCACTCAAATGCTTCATCACTAGCTGGTGGTGCTGGTTGGGAGAGTTGTGGAACCTCCAGGAGGTGGAATCTTGATAGTGTGGGCCTTTAGGTTTTATAATCTCCCTCCTAAGTGCAGCTGCAGAGTGACCAGCTGCCTTATGCTCCAGCTGCCCTGCCTTCTCTGACATTAGGGAATAGATTGCCTTGAACTGTGCTCCAAAATGAGTCCTTTCTTCCCAAAGTTGCCTTGGTATGGTGTTTTGTTACAACAATGAGGAAAGCAGACAGTACACTCACCATTGTGCTGGCCACACGCAGTCTAGGAACACATGTATTTGTGTGCAGACTCACAGAGTCCAATGAGGAATATCACTGTCTACATAACCCTAACATGGCCTGGAGAAAATTGCTTTGGTGCTAATACGAAGAGGTGGCCAGTATGTAACACACACACACACACATGCACGCACGCACGCACGCGCGTGTGGTACTGGTTTGTGTGCACAACAGACCCTCGGTGGGTCATTCCATCACCTGGACATCTTCAAGGAGGGACCACCATAAAATATTCCAGAAATATTTCAGTATTTCCCACCAGCCGCAGGGACACCACTGAAGGTCTGGTGCTTGCACCTAGGAGGATCACAGCCTTATTTGATTGGTCCCAGCCAAGTCCTATTCTCCAGCAGGATCTACCACACACTCCTTGGCTTGCATTAAGCCCTTTCTCCTCAGAGGACCGAGCTCTGAGTGGCATTGTCCAGCACACTCTTGTGGCCAAGGGTCCTCTGCTGGGGAGAGGAGGAAACAGAAATTTGCCTTGCTCTGAGGTGGAGACACATGGCATCCCAGAGGGCTTGTTCTCTACATTGAAGTGAGTTGGGATAGTTTTTTAGTTACTTTTCTCATTGATGCAGAAAAATAGCTAATAAAGGTCATTTGAGGGAGGAAGGTTTATGTGGCTCACAGTTCGGTGGGACAGACTATCACGCTGGAAGGGCATGGCAGTAGAACGGGGAGGCAGTGGGTGGGTCCCATGGCATCTGCAGCCCAGAAGTGGAGTTGCTGCCCAGCTCACACTTTCCTGTTGATTCCCTTCAGGACCCCCAGCACATGGCATTGTGATGCCCACAGCTAAGACATGCTCAGAGGTCTGCCTCCTACATGTTTCCTGGGCCTGTAAAGTTGACAAGATTAACCATCACAGGTGGGATTGGCAACAGCCTTGCCACATGGCGCTGACTTTACTCTGGGCCTAGGAAATGACTCTGAAGGATAATGACTGCTCTTTGCAAGTTTGGGATCCACGAGGGTTCTGGGCTTCTTGCTCGTCTCTGGGCTTCTTGCTCCTCTCTGTCCCTCTCTCTTCAGGTGTGTGATGACCTCCTCTACTTTTACTATGGACTGGAAAAGGCGTCCTGTTCAGACCTTCCTTAGACTTGGGGCCAGGTAGGCCCAGGGTCATGCATAGTTCTCACCAACAGGCTTGGGGAACTGCAGGGGAGCGGGCTTCGTGTAAATGCTGGTTACAGGCACTTTTTTTTTCAAGGTGCCTCTGTCTTCTGATAAGCAATGGTCTTAGGTGCTCTTCCTCCCTGCCACCTCACGTTGGCTTTGCTGACTCATGGCTCCCCAACTAACTCTTAGCAGATGACAGGTATCAAATACTGCTTTACAGCTTATGACACTTTTGCAAATCCTGTCACAAGATTCCACAAAGGTGCTATGGGACCCCTTGAGAGGAAGAAAGAGGCATGGGGGGGGGGTCAAAGGTTAACCTTAGGTGTTGTTCCTCAGCTACCATCTACATTTTTTATTTTTTTGACAGGTCTCTCATTGGCCTGGATCCCTCTGGAACTGCAGGCCCATAAACTCCTTCTTCCCTAAATTGCTTTTTGTCACAGCAGTAGAAATAAAGCTAGGGCACATGGTAAAACAATTATTGATTTTGTCTTAATATGATTTACACATGTAATTTAATTCTTAACCATGGCCACATTGAACAACTAACTCGTATGTTCCTGGAAATTTAGCAGTCAGCTCTTTTGAGGCAAGTGTGAGCCAACTAACACACTGACCACTGGGTTTAGGACGAGGTAGACTGTGGCTTTAGGTGTTTGTTGTCGTGGCTGATCTTGTCTTTAGTCTTTGGGAAGTGCCAGACCGTCACATGCTTTCCCCGATGTCTTACAGCCCTGGGCACTGTGAAAAGCAGAGCCCCGAAGTTCAGCTATACAGCTGCCAGAAGCTGACTTTCTTAGAGAGCTGTTACCCCTACCCTATCCCATTTAGGCATCTGTCTAAGACACAAGTCTGCTGCTCTCCCTGAGCCTCTGTCTGCAGCCTGAGGGGTGCAAACTCCTATGGACCACCTCCTAGAGCTGTCAGATGGGAACCATGTAGGTCTGGCATGAGGCCAAGCCTTGTAGAGTCAGTGTGGGAAGCCCAGTCCCGTAAGGGGACCCTTGTGAACACAAAAGGAGGAACCCATTTATGTGGCTATGGGGAAGCCATCATCCATGCTGAATGAAGATTTCCCAGTAAGCCTGCTTACTGTAAAAGTCATGGAGTCTCTTGACCTGACTCCATGATCTTTGCAAATAAGAAGTCAGAGGGTCACATGCGAAGTCAAGAACTCAAGGAAAGGAGCTAAGGGCAGGCCAGTGGAATCTGAAAACATGACCGAGTGCTACCCGTTGTACAAAAGCTTTCTCTAGGAAGACGCAAGATATGTCTACTTCCTCTTTACAAGGCCTCAACAACAAATCAAAATATGAATTTACCAAAAACCAACTTGGGGAATCAATGAGTTTATTGGGCTGACTTATGGACCATGGATGAGAACTTACAGGAGTAAGCAGCTATCCTGGAAAATCTCCATCCAGCATGGACAATAGTTTCGCCATAACCACACCAATGGAGTTCCTCCTTCAGTTAACCTTCCCCAGCCCCTTTACTCCAGTACCTCCTGAGAAACACATGAAATTAGCATAGAATCACATACAAATGGCTGTGAGATACAGGATGGGCAGTTATTGACTGCTCCACCTTCCACCAGGGACTATCAGCAGCCAAGAAGCTAGACTGGAGGGGTTTCTTGCAAGTGTTCTGATAAGGTGGTGGCTGGTTCGCCAGAATACCTCTGATGTCCTCAGTGTTCCCTTCCATCTCTTTCCGGTCTCTGCTCACTTGGTGCCATCAGTAACACTGATCACTATTGAATTGTATCTGCTCCACCTGTCCTGTGCTGTTCTTCTCCATACACCCTATTTTGTAGCGCTAAGCTTTTTTTTTTCCTTAGGTTTGCCAGTCCCCTGAAACACATGGTCTTGGTTTGCCTATGAAAGACGCAGACACCATAAACTGAGCAAAGGAAAGGTCAAGATCTGGAGGAGCAGTGTACATTAAAATATGTTTCTCACAAGCTATGTGACTTTGGGTCACAACTAACCTCTGGGTGACTTGGTTTTCCTTTTTGCAAAATAGGGGAACAACAGAACCCAAGTCCCAGTTTGTTGAGGAGCTGAGAGAAGGGGTCAGGGAGATGGCTCAGAGGGCGAAGGGCTAACTGTGAAAACCCGATGACTGGAGTTAGTCCCTCAGCCACACACAGTGTGGACATCCCAGCACCCCTAGGGTGAGATGAGAGGTAGAGACAGGAGGATCAATGGGAAGCCTACAGGTCAATTAGTCTGGGACACACAGAACAGCAGGCACAAGAGTGGCCCTGCCTCAGATTTGTAAAATAAATAAATAAATAGATGGATTGATTTCACATCTGTCCTATCCTGCACATATACCTCCTCCTCCCACCAGCCCCACTGGGAACAGTGTTTTTTATTGGCTTGGTAAAAACTGAAAGCCATTCTTATATAATACCAGCAATGTCGCATTGTTATTTTAAGGGGAACTGTGGAGGTTGTCACTGGCAGTTCAGATGTGCTTGCCATTGGCCCGCTCCCGGAAGTTCTTAGAAGAGCTCCTCCAAATTTGGCAAATGCAAATGGACTAGACATGGTGAATGTAATTCTTACCTGATAATTGTTCTTATTGTATATAGTTTTACGGTGTTATAGTTAAAACCTTTCCTTTTTATTTGGACAAAAGGGGGAAATGTTGCAGAATATTTGTTTACACTGCGTGAAGATATGCCACTGTGACTGGCTTAATAAAGAGTTGAATGGCCAACAGCTTGGCAGGAGAGACTAGGCGGGACTTCCAGGGAGAGAGCAGACTCTGGGAGGAAGAGAGGGGAGATGCCCATGAGACATTGGAGAAGTTGGACATAAGGTTCAGAGGAAAGGTAACCAAGCCATGTGGCAGAATGTAGATTAATAGTGTTATGAATACAGCATGAGGTGGGACTGCAGATCCCATGGTGGGGGACAAGCCATCAGACAGAGGAAGGAGGTTTATTGGAGGCAAGGTGGGGAGGGGAGAGAGAGCTAGCTGCCTCCTTAGAGAAATGACAGAAGAAAACAGGAGTGGGTGGGCTTGTCTCTTAAAGGGACCTTTGCACCTTTATAGAGTCAGGGTCCTGCTTGCCATGTGCAGAGGAGTGACACACTGTGCCGGGTTCCCAGTGTGCAGGCCAGGTGTACTTGGGTGCTAACATTTCTCGTTTTTTGAAGATTAAATAGGTGAGGAGTAGGGCATGGTAGGTTAAGGGAATGAGGGCGTTGAGTTCTCAAGACTACTTCTTGCTGACCTGCAGGGTAATAAGCATTTTTTGGGGGGACCCGAGAAAGTTGGGATGCTAGCCACATCGTAGGGTAGCTTGTTATTTCACTTCACTGTCCAGGATCTATGGAACACTCTGGAACCTCTTGGGCCTGGTAAAATGTTGGCAGAGCAGAGGACAAGGTTAAGTTTGAGATTTTTTTCCCTTAAGTCTTAGCAATTGAGGAAGGGGGGTGTCAAGATCAGGAAAAGGTGGAGAGGCTTCGGCTCTTAGGGCCCAATAACTGAGGGAGGGGTGCATCTGACCTGTTTGAGGGGAATCCTCCAAGTCGGCTGCCTGGAACTTACAAGAATTCTTGAAGTCTTTGAAGACATAAGTTTTAGACACATTAACATTACCACTGTTTATAGTGTGTATTGAAATTTACATTGTAGAAACAGCAGTATATTCATGCCAGAAATGACTGTGACAGATGTTTTTTTGCACGATGAGAAAATATCTTTGGGGCCTGTGGTTAGGAAACCAACAAAGGGAATTTAAAATTTTCAGCCTGTGGCTCTGATGATAGTGGTACAGTATAGTGTTTAGTCAGAGTTGGATTAGTAGCGTATTAGAACTTTATTGATTAACGTTAAGACTATGAACAGTAGCATAAGGAGAGAGGAATCTGGTAACTTGCATTTGTACACCTTAAAGTCACTTTCTTCTACCCTGAAACAGTCTCAGACCCTCACATATTAAGCTGTGTATCTTAAAACACCTTTTCTTTAAACACAGGAATGGTAAGAAGTTATGTTGACATGTGTTTTGTGAGTTTGTCCCTTTTAAATTGGCAAACCTGCCGGCTGTCAAACTGCATCAGAATTCTTGAGAATGATAAGTCCTACTTGAGTTATTGATTAAAAAATGACAGAGACTCACTTGGTGGCTACCTAGACAGCCAACCCGGGGTTCTCCATGGTCATTGAGGGCAGGTCTTAGGACAATGTCCATCTTTTGGCTGGCAGGGGTAGGACTGCAAGGCCCCAGAAGATCCCACAGGCTTCTGTGAAGTAAGGACTCATGGGAGGACCTTACCTTTGTCTTTGGCAACTTAGGCAGTTGATTCCCCAGTGTCCCATTGTCCACGGTCTGAAGAGGGTCTTTGCAGCAGCTGAGGTGAGAGGCAGGTTTGGTCAGTGGCTAGCGCTGCCACTTGTGAAGTGAGTTCTGGGTGGACATTCTTCAGTTCCCATCCATCTTTTTTTTTTTTTTTTGTTTTTTTTTGGAGAAAACGAGGGTGGTGCCAGGAGCTAATCAGTCTCTCTATTATGAAAAGCTTTTTAAATAAACATTTTAAATGCCATATTTTCTGTATCTCTGAGCATATGAGGGCTGTCTATTGGGTATATATAAGCAGACAAACTTTGTCTTAGTTACTCATCTTAAGCACACAGGTGGCTAGTTAAGCTTTATCCCTGGAATTAATTGCATCAGTACTCAGCATGGTCGTTTATAAGATGGCTCTTAACTTGTACTCCTCAACAGTCTACAATAGGTTGGCAACTTCCATAAGATCAGGACTTTACATTACATTCCTGTCAGGTTTAGCCTTAAAAACAATGATTTTGAATTGAAGCTAAAGGATTAGTGTCAAAATAAAACCTTCTAATGAGCTTAGGAAAGAAATCCAGATAACCATTTCATGGGTATTAAACATATGTTGTTACTTATTTAAATTCTCTAGAAGCTTAGTGTTGAACCTTTGGCAAAGACATGAGTACTTGGCTTTTGTTAATCTGAAATAGATCTTTATAACCTTTAATTTTTATGAACATATAGAATATATTTTAAAGCAGAGTTGTACCACATATATAGTAGGTTGTAACAGATCTAGCTATATATTTTTATCATCATTTAAAATTACATACCAATTTAAAGTATTTAAGAATTGTTTTCTTAGTCTAGAAGGAAGTACAATGAACAGAGCTCATTAGGACTGTTTAAAACATCTTTTAAAACAATAATTCTATGAACGTATGTGCATAATTGAATCTAAGTTGCATACACACATATACACACAAAGAGTTAAAGCTAGCTTATATTCACACATAAAGTTAAATCAAAAGTCATATGAATACTGACTTTTCCATCTCTCTGACTTGCACTTTGTAACGGCAGACAGGGCATTTAAAGAAAGAGAGAGTAGACAGACACGCATAGGTCTTTCGAAAAAAGAGTGGAGAATCAAAGCTGCTTCCTTGTTCACTGGCAGCTTTGATTCTCCACTCTTTTCTTTGCTCAGTCATTGGAGGCAACACCAGCAACATCTCAGCTAACCTTCACAGTCCCTGGGGTGGGGGCAGCAGTGCTAGCCTATAGAGGAAGGAGCAAGGGTCCAGTTTGCAGCACTTCTGGTGGAGTCAGGTGGGCAGTCTACCCTCTGGGGGCATGGCCTGCATCCCTAGATTCTACTCATACCCATGCCTGTGGATAGAAACTAAAGGTCAATACACATGTAATCTTGTAATGACCGAGATAGGTGTCAACTCAAACTATTTGATGTGAGATTTGTACTCCTAAAAGACCTCGGGTTGCTGGAGAAAGACTTCAAGCTTCTGGAGGTGTGTTATGGTTTGACAGGAATGGACCCATAAGCTCATATATTTGAATGCTTGGTCATTAGGGAGAGGTGCTACTTCAGAGGGATTAGGAGGTGTAGCCTTGTTGGAGCAGTGTAAATGGAAACTGTGTGTTTGTTTCCTGGTCTCCCAAACCCAAATAATCACACAGAAACTGTATTAATTGAAAGACTGTTTGGCCAATGGCTCAAGCATATTCCTAGCTAGCTCTTACATCTTAAATTAACCTACTTCTACTAATCTGGTGTATCGCCACAAGGCTGTGACTTACTGGTAAGGTTCTAACATATTACTCCTTCAGCAGCTACAAGGCATCTCCTGACTCTGTCTTCTTCTTCCCTCTATCTTTGTTTGAATATCCTGCCTAACTATCTGCTTCCTGCCATAGGCCAAAGCAGCTTTTTTTATTAACCACTGGTAGTAAAACATATTCACAGTATACGGAGGGGAATCCCACATCAGATCAGGTGTGACCTTGTTGGAGGAAGTGTGTCATGTGGGGGTGGGCTTTGGGGTCTCTCTTCCTGTATCTGTGGGTCTGGATGTAGAACTCTCAGCTTCTCCTGCACCAAATCTGCCTGCATGCTACCATGATGATGGTGAGCTAAACCTCTGAAACTGTAAGCCAGCTCCAGTTAAATGATTTCCTTAGTAAGAATTACTGGGTCACGGTGCTTCTTTCCAGCAATAGAATACTGACTGAGACAGGGTGGCTAGACTTATAGCTGTGCACTCATTCCTGGTAAAGTGAAAAGGCCCCTGCCAGCCATGGTTTCCCCACTTAGAGAATGAAGGTGGTGCTACCATCTGCAGAGTTGCAGGCCACAGGGCTGACGGCAGAGGTCCCTGTCATTAGTCACCAGTATTGATCTCAACAGATGGACTTTTCTGCAGCAGCAGTTGCTGCCACCGCCTCGGCTTAGCTTGCCTGTCTGAAAAATGCTAGCCCAGACCTAGCTGCTTGGAGTGGGTTGACTCCCAGCTAAAGTGGAGCCTATGATCTCAGCCTCGGATGTCAACATTGGCAGGCTTTTCTGTGCTCATGGAAAGAATATGTGGAAGCTCCTGCCAAGAAGGGGAGGGGACACGGATTTGCCCACATGTGCCCAGCCCACTGATCTGTCTTCAGAGACAGAATGAGGAAACTACCTCTTTGATCCAAAGCTATTTTTGTCTGCCTCTGAGCAGCGCTTATGCTGCATTAAGAGCGTTGTGGGGAAAGGGGCCACCAGCAGGCTAAAATGATGATTATCATTGGCTCAGCCTGTATATGGCATATTTGTCTTTGTGGATGCTGCTGGAGGGTCCAGATTTGGGCCACTTGCTGATGGAGGTTGAGCAATGGTGTCTCTTTTTATGTGCCGTGCATAGGCACTGTCTAGGTTGGGAAGGAGGCTATGATCGTTTGTATTAGCTGTCAACCTGACAAATCTAGACTCACTTGTGAGTTGGCCTCTGAGAATGTCTGTGAAAGATTATCTTAATTACATTAATTGATGTGAGAAGACCCACTCACTGTGGATGGAGCCATCCTTATATATGTATGTATAATATATACAATTATACAGAGATGGAGGAAATGAAGTAATGAACTGAGTTCTGGCATTCATGCCTTCACTTATTGCTCTCTGCTCTTGACTACGGGTGTCACATGACCAGTGGATTCAAGCCCCTGATGCATTCCCTACTCTGATGGACTGGACTGTAATCTGGAATTGAGAACACTAAGGACTCGGCTGCTCTGCCCAACTCCCTGGTTCTTAGTGTGGATGGGCCTCATCCAATCAGCCAAAGGACTGAATGGAATTGAACAACAGGTACAGACTTGACCTTGACACTGACCTACCTGACTGGACTCAGATGTTAGCTTCTCCTGGGGTTTGTGCTTGCTCTCTTTGGGCTAACAGTATTGGCTCTCTGTGCTTTATACCGTTAGACAAGGATAGGATTCACACCCGCTGCTGTCCTGGCTTGCCAACTTGCCAGCTGAAGACCGTGGGAGTTGTTGGCCTTTAGAATCATGTGAGCTATCGTTCTCCATATATTTTCTTTCACTCTCAAATTATGCATGTGCATACGTTGCACACCCATGTGTATTAATATGTACATAGGTGTGCATGGATTCTTTTCCTTTGAAGAATCTCCACTAGTAATATACTTGTTTTGTCTATGACTCCATACTCTTAAAAGTCAAAGCAGAGACACAGACTAGAAAGACTTGGGATCTAATAGTGAAAGGTTGGTTGTCTTCCTATTCCTGTATATGTATGCTCGTGTGTACACATAAGGAGACCAGAGGACAGCCCCAGGTGTCATTCTTTGGCTGTTTTCTCACTTGGTGCTTGAGACAGAGTCTCTTGTTGGCCCAAAACTCTGATACATAATCTATTCTAACTGGCCATGGCCTCCAGGTACCTGCCCATCTCTGCCTCTCTTGCAGCCATTTTTGGGATTACAAGAAGGTGCCACTGTACCCAGTTTCCTGCTTGGGTTCCAGGGATTGAATTCAGGCCCTAATGCCTGTGAGGCAATTGCATTACCAGCTGAGCTGTCTTACTTTGAATTTCTTTTGGTGTGACAAAACACTATGACCAAAAGCAGTTTGAGGATGAAAGCCTTTATTTGGCTTACAGATCATGAGTCACAGTCTATTGAGGGAAGTCAAGGCAGGAACTCAGGAAGAACGGGAAGCTGGAGGCAGAAATAGAAGCAGAGGCCATGGAGGGGTGCTGCTTACTGGCTTGCTCCTTCTGACTTGCTCAGCCTTCTTATATAACCTTGGACCACCAGCCCCGAGGTGGCTCCACCCACAATAGACTGAACCCCTAATTAAAGAAAATGCCCTACAAGCTTGCCCACAGCCAGATCTTAGGGAGATCTATCCTCAGTTGAGGTTTCCTCTTCTCAGATGACTCTAGCTTGTGTCGAGTTGACATAAAACACCAGCCATCAGATGAGCCGTTGCACCATCCCTGAGCCAGGCCTTGGAACACTATGTGGTATAAAGACACTGTTGTGATGGAACAGCAGCTTTCAACATCCCAAGGGACCATATTTCGGTCAGGGTAGAAGACAAAATGGATTGGGATGGAGCCTAGAAGGTAGGTGTCCCCAGAGGGCCTGGTGCTCCACCTCTCTGTTGTCTGAGCTGACAGGACTGACAGCATGCAGTGGGGTGTGTGTGTGTGTGTGTGTGTGTGTGTGTGTG
>NC_022028.1:20964115-20984677 GCF_000317375.1 Microtus ochrogaster | reverse complement strand
TATCTATCTATCTATCTATCTATCTATCTATCTATCTATCTATCTATCTATCTATCTATCTATCATCTATCTTCTGTAGCAGAGCTTTTCATCACAAGTAACAGGCAAAACAGAGGTGAGGGTGAGGAGATAGATTAATTGGTAAAGTATTTGCAAGTAGGAGGACCTGAGTTTTGGTTTCCAGCACCCACTGGAAAAAAAACAATAAAAACTGGGCATAGTGGTGCACACTTGCAATCCTAGTGCTGGGGAAACAGAGGCAAGCAGTGATATTTCATTTATATTTTACTAAATAAAGCTTGCCTGAAGACCAGAATGCAAAACAGCCACACGTCAGCTATACAGGTCAGGGAGTGGTGGCACACACCTTTAATTCCAGCAGCCACACTAGAACACTAGTTAGTGATAAAGGCCAGGTGGTGGTGGCGCACACCTTTAATCCCAGCACTAGAGAGGAATATAAGGCAGGATGAGACAGGAACTCGCTCTCTTCCAGTTTGGAGATTTCATAGAGGTAAGAGCTATCTAGTGATTTGTCTGCTTTGCTTTTCTGATCTTCAAGTCGAACCTCAATATCTCTCTCTGGATTTTTATTATTTGGGCTGCAGATCCCTGGTGCTTACTGGTCAGTAGGCCTACTCCACCTACTCCACTTAGTGAGTTATATCCTGTACAGGGGACAGAGGGCCATATGGGCTAGTTTATGGATAGCTGGAATGGGCCGAGATGTCTAACACTGGACATCCTGGGGGATATGAGTCAGAACAAAATAGTTATCACCAGATGTTTGGGAACCCGAAGTGAAATAGTTCTGTAAAGTATAGATAACTCTGACTGGTAGATGTCACTTGTATGAGTTTTGTATAAATATGGCCTTCAGGCCCAGAGCCCTTAGCTTTTACTTCACCAGACTGCCTGTGTGTGTCTGTCTGTAGCTCTGTGTGCTTAGTTCTTTGCAGCCCATGTGCTGATCTCCCTGTGTGCGTGTTGTGCCTGCCTGTGTATGTCATGAGTGTGCTGGTGTGTGCCTGAAGATGCCTACCTGTCTTTCCTCGCAGTCTCTTCAATCTGTTGGCCTACAGTTCACCTTTTCTCCTGCTTTGTACCCTGGGCCTCGCATCCGGCAGCGTCAGCAGGATCCTGAAGAGGTGGACTGGAGCCCTGAATCGCTGGAAACGGAACAGATGGGGGCCAAGAATGTTTCGACTGTGCTGAAAGCTGGCCTCGAAGACACTTTGCTGTGGGAAGCCAAAGTGCGAGTTGAGAGCCAAGGGAAACCTCAGTGTGTGATTTAGAGCATTAGGTCCCTTTTATCAAAGGGGAGGGAATGTAGACGGAGCCCCGGGAGTCAGTCCTTGCCTAGTTTCTGAACCCCTGGGATAAGGGGGAAGAGTGTCTCGTTAACTGTGAAACAGATGGAGAAATTGACCTCTATCACCACCCATCCCTCTTTAAGGAAGTACCTACAGAGATGGAGAAATTGACCTCTATCACCACCCATCCCTCTTTAAGGAAGTGCCTACAGGTCCCAAGGCCGCAAAACTGGGGAGAATGGTTGCTAATGAGCTGGCCGATAGCCAGAGTATGTCTGGTGTGGACCAATACTGGCAAGTTGTCAGAGACTGTGAGTAAATAAACCACCTACTTGTACTTAATACTGATAGTCTGATGGTATAAAAAAAAACATGCCAAGCTCACCAAATAGAGCAGTTTCTCTTGGAGGAAGTGCTCTTGAGAAGGGAAGCTGCCCTGTGTGGGAAACTATGGGCCTCAGCATGGGGTTCTCCCCATTGTAGGGGTGAAGCCAAGGTCCTCAGTTAGGGAGGACTCCAGATGACTGGATTCTTTATGTTGATCTCACTATTCATTGACCCCCCAATGTACAAAGGATGTTGACCCTTACTGACATTGTACTTTGGTCTGTGGGTACCTAGACTGGGAGTATACATGCATGGCCAAGGCCTAATGAGTGACTATGACTGTTTGGCAACCCTAGTCATATATATCAAAAAAAGAAGGTGGGCATCTGTGGTGGTTAGAAGGAAAATGGCCCCCAAAGGGAGTGGGGTACTATTAGGAGTGGCACTGTTAGGAGGTGTGGCCTTGTTGGAGTAAGTGTCTCACTGGGGCTTTGAAGATTTTTTTCTTAAACTTTCCTCATTGTGACAGTCAGTCGACTTCTTGTCTATGAGTCAAAATGGAGTATTCTCAGCTTGGGCACCACATGGTAGCATGCCTGCCTGCTACAGTGCTGCTTGTCATGATGATAATGAACTGAACTTCTGAAACTATAAGCCAGCCACCTCAGTTAAATGTTTTCTTTCTAAGAGTTGCTGTGGTCATGGTGTCTGTTCACAGCAATAAAAACCCAAATTAAGACACCATCTGAGGAATGATTCTTAGAGCTGACCTTTGACATCCAAAGTCATAGTATGCATGTCCATTTCATACATGAATCCACAGGTGTATATACCCACACAAACACACCATCCCATATGAACAGGGGAGGGGAGAGAAGGAGAGAGAGAGAGAGAGAGAGAGAGAGAGAGAGAGAGAGAGAGAGAGAGAGAGAGAAGAGCTTGCTTCTCTGCCCAGAGTAGCATGGTGGTGTCAGGACACTGCAATTGCTTTTAGGTTTTAAAGACATTCTCACTAATTACAACAGCAAACATTTGATAACTATTCTTGTTAAAAATTTAAAAGAGCAAATTAAGCAATTATTGCCCAATCTGATTAAGCAGAAAATGGAACAGAGGGACAAAGGGGATTAACTAATTTTAACACACACACACACACACACACACACACACACACACACACACACACACACAGATATACATGATAAAACTCAACCTGACCCCTTGTTCCAACCTCAATAGTTCTGAAACTAGACCATCTCCCCAGAAAGCTGTAGGGTTAATGCTGTCTTAGTTTCTTTACCTGTTGCTGTGTTAGAACACTATGACAAGCAATTGATTTATACAGAATAATTTATCTTACACTTCCAAGTATAATATATTATTGCTGGGAAGTCGCAGTGCTGAGAACTTGAGAGACCTGGTCACTTTATATCAAGTCAAGAGCAGAGAGCAGTAAACGCTGCATGCTAGTGCTTGGGTCGATGTTTCCACTCACGTTGGTTAGGATCCCTGCCTAGGGAATGGTGCCGCCCATAGTTAGGATGAGTCTTCCCACAGCAGTTCACATAACCAAGACAGCCCTCCAGGACATTCTCAGAGCCTAACGTTAATGGAGATAATCCCTCAAAGGTCTACCTAGAGGCCTGCCTCCTGCGTGTTAGGTTGACAGTTCCTGCCCAGTAATATAACTGGTCAGGATCATGGGCATAGCGAGCCGTTAATTACTTCCAGGACAAGGGTCCACAGAGGATGCCTCCCCAAACACAATGGGGTCACCCTTGGTGCCTACAAAGTCATAAACGCTCAGGGGAATTCTTCCATTGTGGAGACAGCATGGGGATAATTTGAAGGCAAGGCATCAGCAAACATGAACACGAGATGGTTTTATTGGGGAACCTCATGCACATATCTGTATTGAACAGATGTTATCCCATGGTAGAAGCAGGCCTCTTCCTTAGCATGGTCCGTTGGTGATTACATTCACATGCTATATGTCCAGAGACTGTAGATGAGAGAATTTAACATTATAATGAACAAGTTTACTTTAGGTCATTCGGAAGAAAGATCACAGGATTTGGGCTCATTTAAATGCCCCCCCCCCATGGTTTTCTGAGGAAGGACGTCTCTGAAACCAAAAACCTATTTGAAGGGCTATTAGGAGTCTTTTTAAGGGGCAGCAGGTTCTCCTCACAAAGCCTGGGATTTGCTTCTGAGGTCCTGTCTACAGGTGTAGGACATGACAGCTTGATGCTACTACCCCAGAGCTGGCTGCAGAATTACGCTCATGGGCACACATCAGTGCTGGGTGATTGCAGGTTGGCAGGATCAGCATGGCCCATCAGATGCCAGGGAGGATGGAAGCCTGGGCCAGACAGACTTAGCAAAAAGTGCCCTTTTAGTTCTTTCTCCAAAGCCCGCCTTGGTGTCTCAGTGTCTTGGTTTCCGGGAACCTGGCGCACACTGGGGGAGGGAAATGGGGTTTAATGTGGAAGCACTCAGGATGGAGCTTGTCGTGATTGACTGTGGTTCAGATTTCAGAGCACCGAGGGCAAGCAAAAAAGTCACCAAGTCTCTGAGGGACATTCAGATGAGGTGGCTGGGGTCGGATGCAACGGCCCGAGAATCGAGTGGTTGAAGAGTCTTGTAATTCAGAAGGCTGAAAGGAAGCAGCAATAGCCTCAACATTCTGAAGGAAAATCATGTTGATTTGGGCCACACTGCGCTAGCCCTGTGGATTTGCTCAGCTGCCAGAGCCCCAGCACCAGCCCCAGCCCCAGGCCCAGAGGCTTCAACCAAACAACATACTTTCTCACGTCTGTGGGTGATGGAAGTCTGAGAACGGAGGGTCAGCAACTTCAGTTTCTTCCTGGGCCTTTCTCCTTACTCAGAGACGGCTTCTCAGACACCCTATACTTACATACATACTCATTATTTTCAAGGCCACTTTGCACTGTCTGTGTCCTAATTTCTTCTTTTTAACTTCTCTTTTTCTGTATTGTATTTATGTGTCATATATGCATGCGTGCGTGTGTGCGCGTGTGTGTGCGCACACGCACATCAGAGGAATACATTGAATTTATTGCTCTCTGCCTTATTCCCTTTGAGACAGAGTTTGTCATTTAGCCTGGTCCTCATCATTCACTACTATTATTGTTGCTGTTGTTATTATTAACATTATTATTGGCTTGGCTTGCTTACATTATTATTGCAAGGCCTGGAAAATCTTCCTATTTTTCCCCACCTAGAATGCTGGTGTCATAGGCATGCATAGTCACATAGGGCTTTTAGATGGGTGCTGGGGATCCAAACTTGGGTCCTCTTCTGTGCACAGCAAGCTCTCTTACCCACAAGCCCCAGCTCCTACTCGTCGTGCTGGATTAAAGTGCTACTAACAGCGTCATCTTACCTTAATTACTCCTGCTAAGGCCATGTCTCCACATATAATCGGAATCTGGGGCAGTGGAGTTAGGACTTTAACCATGAATTTGCTGTAGACACAACTGAGCCTCTAACATCAGCTAACCATCACAAGTGGGAAAGTAAGACATTTCCAGATGGGCACACTTCTCTGAAATGTCACTGCCCAGGGTGCAGGAAATAGGGGTACAATGGGATGGAGAGCTAAAGGGGCTCCCCAGAGGCATAGTGAGGGGAAACCTCTCCCTGGCTGAGTGGATGGCGTGCTCAGGGGCATCCAGGGAGGTTTTGTAGAAAATGAAATTCATGGATTAAGCTGATGTCGTGGAATAAAGTGGAAGGGATTTTGCAAGCACGGGGAAGGGGTGCAAGGAGTGTGAGGATAATTTTGGGATAAGTACGGACATTGCCAGATCCAAAGGAAACGTAAACTTCCCCAAATTCTGGCAGCTAGACAAAAGGCAGCATTCCTTGGAAATTACCAAGGGAACCAGTTCCCTATGGCTGGCAGAGGGGACAAATAAGTGGCTGTCTGTGATGCCTATTAGCACCAAAGCTCATGCTGACCTCTGGGAGCCCTCCGGATCACAAGTACCTGCTACACATTGCAGCGTCCATGCTGGCATCCTGGCTCTTCTCATCCCGCTCCTTACCCCAAACTCATGGTCTTTCCTTGTCCCAGCTTCTCATCTCTCCATACAACCCTGCTATTTGGCCATGCTCGCTCTTTCTTTCGTCTTCCTCACATGGTCCGCTGTCTTCCTCTCTTGCCATCTCCCCGTCCCTCTCCTCTCATTGCCCAGTCCAGTCTGCTGATCATGTTCAGTCTACTGCTTTCTCTTCCTGCTCTAAACGCTTCCAGATGCCTCTGGCTGTATTCTTCCTTGCGTCTACAATAATAATAATAAAAAAAAACTTCCGCTTATCACACCTTGGAGTGGTCATGTCCTTGGTTTATACAAAAAGGAACAGATGTAGTGCAAAATAATTAGGCAGTTTAGTTAAAATGCCAACAAAAGATGCCAAGAAGGAAAAGACGAAAACCTCTAAGCAAACATTAACTCCAGGGGAAATTAAAAAGTTGTGTATGAAAGGCTTGGGACTGAACAGAATGTATACATTGAATGATGACTTTATCAAGAAAAAGGAGACCTTCTCTCAACTCTGAAATCAAAAGCAAAACCGGACCCACTCAAGCAAGCAGGACTCTGGTTCACGCTGTCTCCAGGAGGGAGCCGAACAGCAGGAGCACAGATCCTCCAACCACTAAGGCTGGGGAACAGAGGCAGTCTATTTCCCGATTGGATGACTTTCACTCAGGGTTGATACTGATTGGTTGGCTGCAAAATATCTTCCCTGAGGCCATTGAAAGGGTTTAGCCCTGGTTCTGCTGCTGTGTTACCATGGCTACAACACAATAGGGCTTTTCCCAGGAGTGTGGGAACTTTGGCTTTCTCAGTCCCTCCAGAATTAGGATGTAACTGTGCTGTTGACAATGAGAGTTGGGAATTATGTAACTTATGTGTGGTCCTTCTGACTGCTGGGGAGTAGGAGCCTCAGGAGAGAGAAAACCCTCCTTCCAGTGTGGGGATGAGGATCACACCCAAAAAGAGCAAAGTTAACCCTCTATACAGTTCCTTAGACTGATAACTGTAATGTCTAACCAACGGTTTCCTCTGTGCAGTCACATGCTATGGGGCAGATCAAGGGCATAGCTACTTGTCCAATTTGTATAGTTGTTGAATGCTTTAAACTTCAACGACTCATAATTTGAGAGTATTGTGTGTGTGTATGTGTGCATCTACATACATTGTGCTTGTATGTGTGTACAGGGGCTCACATACATGTGTGCATGTATATGTGGAGGTCAGAGGTTGGCACTGGACAGATTAAGATTCCTCTCTTAATCTCCACCTTAAGTTTTTAGACACAGTATCATATTCAGCCTGGAGCTCAGGATTTGGCTAGACTAGCTGGCCAACAAGTCCAAGGGGCCGTGACATCTCGTCTGTATGTAGGCGGGTTACAGGATCCCACCATGGTGCTACATAGTTCTTAAATGGTGTTGGGGTTTTGAACTCATTTCCACCCCTTTAGGCTTGCAAAACAAGTACTTTACCCATGGAGCCCAGACCCTTTTGAGAACATTTTTTTTTTAAATTCAATTAACTTTTAGAATTTTTTACTTGAAAAATTTGAAAGCACACATTGAAATGTTTTTTTATTATTTGGAGTTTGTTTTGTTTTTGAGACAGCGTTTCTCTGTGAAACAGTCCTGGATAGTCTGGAGCTCACTTTGTAGGCCAGGCTGGCCTCGAACTCATTGAGATCCATCTGCCTCTGCTTCCATGTGCTGGGATTAAAGGCGTGCGCTGCATACACCACCAGGCTCATATTGAAATGTTTTGTGATAAAGCACAGGAGCTTGGGCTCACATCCACAAACAGTGGCTGGATTTTTGTAGCTCCCCTGTGAACTCTAAGGGAAAGGTTCCCTGGACTCAGCCATAGAAAACCTTTCTTAAGAATTCCTCATGCTGCCGGGTTCCCCATGCTGCTGGAAAAGCTGAGAAGGGTGAACAGGTTGGCCCCGGGGGGTGGGTGGGTGGATGTCTGAAATCATAGTACACACCGGCACCCAGTGTGGTTCCTCCAGTCAGAAATAAGGGGCGTGGCCTTCCACAGCCTAACTGGAAGTGGATCCCAGCAGCCAGCCGACTATGCCGCCACACAGAAACGGGTAGAAGAGAGAAGGCAGTTGATGAGGTCTGCGGCAAAGAACTATAAATCCTAATGTTTCAGGAAAACGAAAAGTGATCACGAGAGAGCTGGGTAGAACGCCCAGTAGGTGCCTCACAGAAGAGGGGTGCATCTGTGTGCGTGAAGGGCATCGTTTCTCATTAATGAGAAAGTAGCTATAAACTTGGAAATGTTCCCTTCGCACGGGGCAGTCTGACAGCGTCTTATTAGGCGAAGATGCCTGTTCTACCGGATTATAGTGTTTAGGACAAGCACCAAGCTGAGTGCATGCATGCACATGGTATGACAGTGGGATTTGAAGGAGAACATGGGATCATCTCTGACTTCAAGAACAGGCCTTCTCCCAACAATCTCCAAGTGTGGCCTCTGGAAATGGCTCAAAGCCGAGTCCCTGGAGGCCATAAACTGCCTTCTGGTCCATTAGAAGCCAGGCAGTCCTGGATGCCTCCCTTGCCTGACCTCCAGTGCCAGGGGCACTAATGGCTTGCCCATGGGCCCAGTTGACACTGTTTCTGATGGGGACTGTCAAAGTGCAGGCGGTAATGAGGGGAGAAGCCTTTGGGAGTCGGCTTTTTATTACTGTAGCACACCCCTGCCATAATTAGCTTATGAAGACGACAGACTTATCCTATCTTAGAATTTTGAATGACTGTGTGTTTGGGGGCGGGGCAAAAGTCAACCTGGGGTGCTCAGGTGTTGTCCTCCTTGTCTCTAGCTCCTCAACTACCTTACAACTGTCTGCCATCACACATAGCATCTATTATTGTTGTTGTTGTTGTTGTTGTTACCTAAGCTCAGGGTCCCAAATTTGGGCCCTTCTGTTTCCAAGGCAAGTACTGATCCCTTAGCAGTACCTCAACAGGACTAAGCCAGATAAAAAGCAGTGAGCCTGCTTCATAAGCAGAATCAGGATGACAAACAGAAATCGCTCCTGGAGTTTTCCACAGAGTCCAGGAACTGGAGCACGGCTGGTGACATTTGAAGTTTGTTAAATTCGAGTATTAAAAATTTATGCGTCAAGAAAAGCTTTACAAGCTTTATGTGGGGCCTGGGAGATAGCGCACTCAGCAAAACGCTTGTCTTGCAAGCACGAGGGCCTGAGTTCATGCCCAAGAACTCATGGGATAAAACCCAGGAATGGTTTGTTAGCCTAGCACTGGAGACCTGGGGCTCACTGACTGCCCAGCGTAGCAGAATTCCAAGTCTCAGGGCAGTGAGACCTTGTCTTCAAAATGGTGGAATCTGAGGACTGTCACTCAAAGTTTCCCTCTGGCTTCTGTATGCACACATTTGCATGTTTGTACAAACCCACACTCACACACACCCACAACACACACACACATACCACAGCACACAGACACACACAGAAATAGAAAGGAAAAAGAAAAATAATAACAGGAAGCAGATGAACAAAAGCATGTATGTGAGGATATAGAAATATATGTAAGGTTGATTTATGGGCTAAAAGGAAATCAAAAATGTTAATAGGAAACTAAGTTTGAACTGTGGAAGACTATATTTTCAGGGTTCCTTTCTATAGTTTGTTAAATTTGAACTATGATAAAAAGTACTGGATATAAAAACACATGGTTATGTTTAAATAGAAACGTACAGTTTTACTTATATTAATGAGTCAAGAGTAAGACTTTAACTCAGTGATGAGAAAAAATAGGAATGTAAGCCAAGCACATAGAAAGAAAATCACTGCGAAGAGCAGACATCGAGGGAAGAGGAGATGGAGAGTAGAAAACACTGCGGAGAGCAGACATCGAGGGAAGAGGAGATGGAGAGCAGGACCACAGTCCCAGTCAACCAAAAACGTGAAAAAGCACTGTGCCAACGGCCAGTGCCGGCCATTCCTCGGCAGACGTTACTGACCAACACTGACTCATGATGAGGCCGAGCAGCTCAGTAGACTCATAACCACCAAGAGAATGAGATCAGTGTTTGTTTACCAGTCTGCAGAGGGCTAGGGAGGTGGCTCCGTGCACAGTGAGAGTACAAGCACTGGACTTTAGATCCTCAGGCACTGTGGTCCATCCACAATTTCAGCACAAAGCAGGCGGAGACAGGGGATCCCTGGAGGATATTGCTGAGGCAGGCTACTCAAGTCAGTGAGGTCTGAGTTCAAGTGAGAACCCCTTCCCCAAATATAAAGTGGAAACAGATTGAGGAAGACCCCTGGCATCAACCTTTGACCTCCACATCAACCTTTGGCCTCCACATACATACTCACACATGTACATGTATAACCCCCCCCTCGCCCCCCGCCTCACACATACCTATGCAATAAAAGCGTATAAAGACAGTGTCAGCCAGTGGTCTGGGGTGGTAGGAGATACCATACTAACTGTAGGGTGAGTTTTCAAAAGAATCAGGGAACAGATAATCCCTGTAGTATGCAAACTGCTCCGGAGGACACAGAGACTGCTTCTTGGCTCATTTTGTGAGGCTAGTGTAACCTTGTTATAAAAAATAAATGAGGATGTAAATAGAGAAAATTACAGGTCAACTATACTCATTAACATAAATAAACAATAAATGTCAAGCTAGCTCCATAATGAATAAATGAAATAATATACTATGACTGAGTTGCTCCTAAGAAAGCTCTAGGGATTCATGTTATAAAACTCAAAGCTAGACATATCTAAGAAGAGGGAACCATAACTGAGAAAATGCTTCAATAACACTGGCCTGTAGGCAAGTCTATGTGGTATTTTCTAAATTAATGATTGATGTGGGAGGGTTGTGCCTGTTGTGCGTGTTGACACCCCTGGAACGCTGGGTTCTGGGATGTATAAGAAAGCAGGCTGAGCAAGCCATGATCGAGAAAGTTAGTAAGCAGCATTCCTCTGTGGCCTCTGCTTTAGTTTCTGGCAGACACCACTTGTTTGTTCCCGGCTGCCCAGACAACAAAATCATCACACAGAAACTGTATTAATTACAACACTGCTTCGTCTATTTCTAGCCAGCTCTTATATCTTTTTTTAAAAATTATTTATTTATTTATTTTTTTAATTTTCGAGACAGGGTTTCTCTGTAGCTTTTGGTTCCTGTCCTGGAACTAGCTCTTGTAGACCAGGCTGGCCTCTAACTCACAGAGATCCTCCTGCCTCTGCCTCACAAGTGCTGGGATTAAAGGCGTGCGCCACCACCGCCCGGCCTCAGCTCTTATATTTTAAACTAACCCAACTCCATTAATCTGTGCATCACCATGAGGTTGTGGCCTATAGGCAAAGTTTTAGCCTGCTGGGGAGACATCTGTTCCTGGTGGTGGCTACACGGCTTATCCTTAACTCTGCCTTCTCTCTCCTCCTCTATCTGCTTGCAACACCAGCCTTGCCCTATTCTGTTAAGCCACTGGCCAAAACAGATTTATTCATTAACCAATAAAATCAACACATAGGCAGAAGGACTTCCCACACCAAGATTCCTTCCCTGCTCAAATTCCTGTCCTGACTTCCCTCAGTGATAAACTGTTTATTACATGGAAATATAAGTAAAATAAACATTCTCCTCAAGCTGCTTTTGGTCATGGTGCTTTATCATAGCAATAAAAACCATAGCAAAGACAAAAGGCAAAATTAGTAATTCTACTACAGATAAAAAATTCAGTAACAAACATTTAACACATTAGAAACAGAGGGAGTACCTTTAAATCAGTGAATTTGAGTTTTATGCATATAGTGAAATATCGTACTTAACATTTGCATAATTTGTTTAAAATCAAAGACAACTGTAGACAAAAGATTCTGACCCACCCAGTCCCGCAGCCATTCATCCCAAAGAAACACACAGAGGCTTATATTAGTTATAAACTGTTTGGCCTATTAGATCAGGCTTATTTTTAACTAGCTCCTACAACTTAAATTAACTCATAATTCTTATCTATGTTTAGCTGAATCATGATTAATAAAAACTCCGAGAAATTGGGGTTCAATCAAAGATCCGAAAAGCAAAGCAGCCAGCCACTGACTTTCACCTCAACCTCAATTCGAAATGGCGATTCTGCCTCCAGGAACCTCAGAATGAGACTGTGACTTGGAGCTGCCCCTCTTTAAGGGCTGGGATTAAAGGTGTGTACCATTACTGCCTGGTTTCTATGGCAAACTAGTGTGTCTACTGGGATTACAGCTGTTATAGCTGCCTGGTCTGTAAGGTTGACTAGTGTGGCTGTTTTACTTTTCTGATCCTCAGACAAGTTTTATTTATTAAAATATAAATGAATTGCCACTGCATTTCCCCCTTTGTCTAAAATAAAAAAAGAAGGCTATAACTAATATAAGAAAAGCTATATACAGTAAGAACAATAACTGTATACAATATATACAGGCAATAAGTACATCATCAATGTCTAGTCCATTTGCATTTGACAAATTCAGAGAATATACTTCATATCTATCCTATCTTGTTGAGTCTTGTGCTAATTTACATCCTATCATAACTTGCTTTCTGTGTCAGATAAACAAGAAAGCTCTAGCTGTCTAGTCTTCAACTCCCTCAGAGACCGGAGAAGGAAATAACAATAACTAGTATCAGGAAATGCAAACAAGTGATTTCCAAAAAAATGTGAGTAATGACAGAAACAGCTGGCTGCCTGTGCAGTCACCCAAAGTTCCTCTGCAACATTGGGGTATCCATCTTCAGTTTGTAGGCCTAGCATATCTGACAGACTTTTCTGTGAAGCAGGATATTTTGTTTTACTCTTTAATCTTTAGGCAAGCTTTATTTATTAACATCAAATGAAATGCCACTACATTTAGCCACATGACTTGGTAACTTTTCTCAGTAAGGCATTCTCACTTCCTCCGCCTCTGACTGGTGACTGGCTCTCAGCCTTTCTTCTTCCCAGAATTCTCCTAGTCTGGTTGCCTCATCTATACTTCCTGCCTGGCTACTGGCCAGTCAGTGTTTTATTAAACTAATATGAGTAACAAATCTTTACAGTGTACAAGAGCATTATCCCACAGCAGTCAATGACAAGTGCTTTGTTCATCATTCTGCCTGAGGTCTTAACCTGTGTACTAGGGCAGGAACATGAAGATTTGAAAGGAAGAAACACATTTTACTATTTGTAGATTGTGTGATTAATGTATAGACAAATCTAGAAGATTCTTCAAGACTGTTTAGTTGAGGAAAGAGCTCACCCTGACACAGACAGGTCAAGAGAATGGTGACACTGCATTCAGGGCAACACCATAACAATTTTAAATGCAGAGTTTTGAAAGCTACAGACAATTCTAACAATACCAAACACTGTAACACACTTAGGTATAACATTAGGGAACTGTGTATGAGACATGTACAGTGGTGGTTCTGCCTGGCCAGCATACTGCACATGCACAGAGGAGCAGTCAGATTACAGACCATGACAAGTTAGTTCACAGAGTAGCATCTCTGCCTCTTTAGAGGAAATTCTAAGACATCACAGAAAAAGCCAAAGTAAATATGAATTAGCAGGGAGTTTCATTATACTTAACAATAACGAACATCGATATAAAGATATTTGTTCTCCAGTTGTAAATTTATTGTTATTCAAATTAGAATAGAAGAAGGTATTATTTCTTGTCATGTGACAAAGTGGTGATTTCAAAATATATGGGGAACTAAGGGCTAAGAATACAACTAAAATTCTGGAAAATTGATGGGGAATAGCGATCTTTTAATAATACATCAGAAACCTAATAAAACTCGTAGTTAAAGCAGTGTGACATTGGCCCAATAGCAATGTGACAGAATAAAGAGAGTCCATAAATAGACCCATGTATGTATGCAAATAATTGTTAATTGGTTAGCATTAAAACCATGTAGCCAGATTTTTCATTTATTTATTTATTTAATTTATTTATTTAATTTATTTATTTATTTATTTAAGATTTCTGTCTTCTCCCCGCCACCGCCTCCCATTTCCCTCCCCCTCCCCCAATCAACTCCCCCTCTCTCATCAGCCCAAAGAGCAGTCAGGGTTCCCTGCCCTGTGGGGAGTCCAAGGACCTCCCACCTCCTTCCAGGTCTAATAAGGTGAACAACCAAACAGCCTAGGCTCCCACAAAGCCAGTACGTGCAGTAGGATCAAAACCCAGTGCCATTGTTCTTGACTTCTCAGCAGTCCTCATTGTCCGCTATTTCAGTTGAGTCTGGTTTTATTCCATGCTTTTTCAGACCCAGTCCAGCTGGCCTTGGTGAGTTCCCAATAGAACATCCCCATTGTCTCAGTGTGTGGGTGCACCCCTCGCGGTCCTGAGTTCCTTGCTCGTGCTCTCTCTCCTTCTGCTCCTGATTTGGACCTTGGGATTTCAGTCCGGTGCTCCAATGTGGGACTCTGTCTCTGTTTCCTTTCATTGCCTGATGAAGGTTAATATCCAGGAGGATGACTATATGTTTTTCTTATTTAGCTTCTCTAGGATCACGAATTATAGGCTCAATGTCCTTTATTTATGGCTAGAAACCAATTATGAATGAGTACATCCCATGTTCCTCTTTTTGGGTCAAGCCAGATCTTTCTATAACTGATTTAAAGACAAGCACTTGTCTTCAAGGGAAAAAAACGAAAGTAGATTCTTTCTGTGTGTGACTGGTTAGTTTTGGTCAACTTAACTCAATCTAGAGTCACCTGAGAAGAGGATGCCTCAGTTGAGGAATTTCCTCCATCACTTGTCCCGTGGGCATGTCTGTGGGGCATTTTCTTAGTTGCTAACTGATGTGGGAGGGCTCACGCCATGGTGGCTGATGCCACCTCTAGGCAGGCGTCCTGGGTTGTATAAGACAGCAAGCTGAGCGCACCCTGGAGAGTGAGGTACCTACATCCTGTCTCAGGGACTGTGTAGGGATTAGTCCTTCTCCCTGACCCAGATACCTTCCTGATTATCTCCCTTACTGCCCACAAACCTCTCCACAACTCACTTTAAGTGTGCTCTGGTGACTTTACCTGAAATTGGAACCTGCTTTCTGCCTGCACCAACCCAGAGTCCCTAGTCCCGCCTAGTCTGCTCAAATGTGCCAAGTATGATTCTAAAGCACCACACGGTGCCCATAGCCTATGAAGAGTCTGTTCCTTGCTAACTGAAGCTATACCATGAGGAGATTTGGGCTGATTTCATGTAAGGAAATAGTTGGCCCATCAAATTCATAGTAAACCGAATTATCTTAGTAAACTGGCCAATATCTCTGAGGAACATTGGTTAAAATATTCTCAATGGCTTCTTCTTCTTTGGGAAAACATCAAACAGATGATGACACTCAAAGCCCCCAGAGATCAGGATTAGGAGGCCACAGAGGTGGCTTCCACAGAGGATTCAGAATTTGGCAGCAATCTTAGGGGCTGAAGTTGTGGAAGACACTGTGGCAGTGGTTGAGATCACGGGGCTCATGGAGGTAAAGCCAAAGATAAGGAGTGGGTCCTCATCACCAAGGTGGACTGCCTGGTTAAAGATGTGAAGATCAAGTCCCTGAAGGAGATCTACCTGTTCTCCCTTCCCACTAAAGAATCTGAGATTATCCATTCCCCCTGCCTCCCGAAAGGATGTGCCGCTAAGGAACATGCCAAGGCAGAAGCAGACTCAGGCTGGTCAGCAGACCAGGTTCAAGGCTTTTGTCACTACTGGGGGCTAAATGGTCACATTGATATTGGTGTTAAGTGCTCCAAGGAGGTAGCCATTGCCACTGAGGGGTCATCATCTTGGCCAAGCTTTCCATTGTCCCTGTGCAGAGAGGCTGCTACTGTGGGAACAAGATTAGTGAGCCCCACACTGTCCATGAAAAGTGACAGGCTCTGTGTTGGTACATCTCATCGCTGTCCGCAGAGGCACTGGCATAGTCTCTGTTCCTTTGCCCAAGAAGCTGTTGCTGATGGCTGGTGTTGATGACCGCTACACATCAGCCAGGGGCTGCACTGCCACCCGGGCAACTTTGCCAAGGCCACCACTGATGCCCTCTCTAAGACCTACAGCTAACTGACCCCTGACCTCTGGAAAGAGACTGTATTCATGAAATCAAGGAATTCCTTGACCATCTTGTGAAAACTCACACCAGAGTCTCTGCTCAGAGGACTCAGGCTCCAGCTGTGGCTACCACCTAAGGGTTTTTATACAAGAAAGAGTGCATTAAGCCCATTTAAAAATTTCTCCATAAAAACTTGCCAACTGAATTCAAGAACACATCAAAAAGATTATGCACCATGATCAAGTCAGCTTCACACCAGAAATTCAGGGATGGTTCAGACTTTACTAAAAAAAAAAAAAAAACAACTAGAATGAACCACATTTAAAAAAAATGACCACCGAGACAGAAACCACACAATCATCTTATTAGATGCAGAAAAGACTTTTGATAAAATCCAACATCACTTCATGATAGAGGTCTTAGAGAATCCAGAAATATAGAGGACTCATCTCCATACAGCAAAGACCGTTGTCGTGGTTTAAGTGAGAGTAGATCCCATAGGCTCATATGTTGAGTGCTTGGTCCTAAAGTGATAGAACTGTCTGAGAAGGAGGTGTGGCCTTGTTGGAGGAGGCGTGTCAATGGGGGTAGGCTTTGGGGTTTCAAAAGCCCATGTCGCTCTTCCTTTTCCCCCAGTGCCCTATTTGCCACATGCTCGTGGATCAGATGTAGGCTCTCAGTTACTGCTCCAGCCCCATGCGGGCTGCCTGACCGCTGCCATGCTCCCTGCCATGATGGCCGTGGACTCGCACCCTCTGGAACCATGAGTTGTCAATTAAATGTTTTCTTCTGTAAGTTACCTTGGTTGTAGTGTTTTGTCACGGCAATAGAAAAGTAAGAAAGACAGCCATATACACCAATGTCTTGACAAATGGAAAGAAACTCAAAGCATTTCCACTAAAACCAGAAACAAGACCAGGAGCTCACTCTCCTTCCTGTTTAATATAGTTCTTGAAGTCTCAGAGAAAGAAGATCTTAAAGTGTCTTTATCTGTGGATTATCTGATTTTATACATAAAAGACTACAAAGCCTCCACCAGAAAACTCCTACAGCTAATAAACGCGTTCATCATAGTAGCAGGGTACAAAATGAACACAAAAATCAGTAGCCTTCTTAGATACAAACAACAAACATATACAGAAAGAAGTCAGGGAAACAGTACAGTTTACAATAGCCTCAGAGCAAAAAACAATCACCACCAACACACACACAACCACCACTACCACCACCAAAACAATCTTGGAAAAAAAAAACCTCTAAACAGGGAGGTGAAAGACTTGGACAATGAAAATTTAAAGACACTGAAAAAGAAATTGAAGGAGGTATCAGAAGACCTCCCATGCTCATGGGTTTGTGGGATTAATATTGTGAAAATGTCATCCTTCTTGAGCCGAACAGGTCCCTGATGTCTTCAGTCTCAACTCACCTGTCCTTTAAATCTGAAATATTAAACATGCTTCAGAAATGCTTGTTGCTGGAGGGGCTGGCGAGAGGGCTCAGTTGGTAAAATTCTTGCTAGACAAGGACTTGAGTTTGATCTCCAAACTCATGTAAACAGCAGAACAAAAATGAAAACCCAGGTGTGGTTGTGCATGCCTGTAACCCAGCACTGGGAAGGCAGAAACAGGAGGAGCCCTGGTGTTCGCTCGCCAGCTAGCCTAGCTGCTTCCATGAGCTCCAGGCCAGTGAGAGACTCTATCCAATTAGCAAAGTGGGTTGTGCTGCACAAACCTAGTTTTAACTCTGGTGCACAAGTGTGCATGCCCACACACACAGACACAGATATGAAATGCTTAATGCTGGAAAGATCAAAGGAAAATACTTAAAATATATAACCTCATTCAGAGACCTCATTCAAACTGGGTAGGAAGAGCCATCATTTTAAATAGCTCTTTTTCTCCCTTCTTCTTCTCTCTCTTTCTTGCTTATATGTATGTATGTCTACCTGTATTGCTTATATGTATGTATGCTTTGGGCACATGCGTATATGAGTGCATGTGCAAATAGGTGCCCATGTATGTGGAAGCCCTAGAAGATGCCGGCAGTAGTCCTTAAAATAGCTCACCCACTTCATTCATTGAAGTAGGACCTCTCAATCAAACTCAGAGTTTGCTGATTTGGCTAGCCCAGCTGACTGGCCAGCTTGGTCTGGGATCCCTTGTCTCCACTTACTGAGGCTGGAATTAAGGACAGACCCCCATGGCAGCCCAGGGTTTATGTAGGTTCTGGAGATCTGTACACTGGTCCTTATGTTTGCAGGACAAGCATTTTCACTGCGGAGCCATCTGCTCAGTCCTCAAATAGCTTTTAATCCAAGGTCAATAGAACTGATGCATCCCACAAGGACAGGGCCACAGTGGGAATGGGGACCCTTAATAGCCACAGGACGAGGATGAAGGCCTCAGGTCACATTCATGGATGGAGTCACCTCCAGGTACTGAGTATATTTTTTCTGGACCCTTGCTGGCAGAGACCTTGGGAGTATTCTTGCTGCACAAAGAGTACGGAACAACAGCCTAGCTCTGTGCTGGGAATGAGGCCTTAGAAAGCCACATTTTATCCTGTAAGATCAGAAGATGAGACCAGCGCTGGCGATGCTCGCAGCCAGCCACTCTACAGTGTAATTGAATCCCTGCCACGACTCTCTTGACAATACCATACAATTATTCTTTACATCCATAAGTTGCAGTGGGGCCGGGCACAGAGATCCAGGGATGCAATCTTTTCCCTATTAGGGTGCAATTAATTTATTGTCTTGTCTACCCGAAACTGAAGCCCATGCTCTCTGTAATTGCATTAATCAGAAATCATATCTCAACTCCACTTCCCTCTCCAATTTGTCATAGTCATGCTCTGGGTAGGCTGAGGCTGCGAGCTGGCCTGCCAGCTCCTCACACAGATGAGCTGAAATGGTCTGCTAAGGACTCCCCTAGGGTAAATGAATTTTGCATTTTCTCAGGGAAAGATTTCCGAGGGTCATAAAGCAGGGTTGTGTCGGCTCTGGGAGCCCCCTGGAGGATGCCCTGTCTGAGCATGGGGTTTAAGTTTTCACTACCATTGCAAACTGGACCCCATCAACCAGGGACTAAGGAGGCATCCGGTGGTTCCTATCTCCTCCATTTCCATACCAATGGGGCTCATTTTCTAAGAGAACTTCTGGTGTCTGGCAAAACATAGTGGGCTCCCCTGGCAAGATAGCTCACCCTTGACTTTGTGGTTGTTCTCAATGGAGGCAGCCTCCGCTCAGAAATCTCCTCTGTGAGGGAGCTCTAGGTTTATAATGTACTAGTCTCACGATGGCCTTCCCGCCCATCTACTCTAGAGGGACATGGATGTTTAGAGATATGGCTAGTCAGGATGGAGCTGAAATTCCTTCTGTCTGAACAGCTCCTCTTCACAGAATGGGACCCACTCCACACTAACTTTCCTTGCATCCTCCTGAGATCCAGTCCCCAGGGAGGCTGCTTTGGGCAAGTCTCAGGTGGGATGCATAGGGACAGGTGGTCCGTGGACAGTTTGTAGCGACAGGCCTAGTCACGAAGCCGCCAAACATGGATGACACAGAGCAGAGAAAGCCTTGGGCTTCTGCGTGCTACAGCAAGAATAGGGGAAGACTCAGAAGACAAGTCTGGATGCAGGAGATGAGGTGAGATGTTCCCAGGAAAGGCCACTCCCCAGAGACTCTGCCCACTGCACCCCGGAGTTAGCTTGAAATGATGGAGCTAGACGAGGCACAGGGCTGAGCAGAGATGCAGGTGAATCCCCGATGGAGCTAGCCTGGCTGTGTCACCAGGCTTCACTCCCACACTGTCTAGGACTCCCTGCCTGGGGTGGTAAGTAAGGCCCACAGTCAGTCATAGAAATGTGTGTGGGCTTCCCAGAGGCCAGGAGATATTTTTGGTAGGGCTCGGGATGGAGGGTGTTGAACTGGGTCAGTGGAGTTTGATCTGGTTAGCTTTAGCTGTCAACTTCATACAAGCTAGACTCTGGGGAAGATAGTCTTAATGAGGAAGTATATAGATCAGGTCGCCTATGAGCACGTCTGTGAGAGGACCCACCCTGAATATGTATAACACCATTTCATAGGCTGGGCCTTGAGTTGTGTAAGAGTGAAGAAAGCTAGAAGGGCACAAGAATAAGGAAGCAAGCAGGCAGGCAGGCAGTCAGGCAGTCAGCTGGGCAGGCAGGCAGTCAGCTAGGCAGGCAGTCAGCTAGGCAGGCAGTCAGCCAGCCAGCCAGCCCGCAAGCCGGAATTTATTCTCTCTACTCTTGGCTGTGGACATGGCGCTCTGGGTTCCTGCCTCGACTTCCCGACAGCAATGAACTAAGACAAACTTTTTCCCTCATGTAACTTTTGGTCAGACTACTTTTTTTCACAGCTGCAGACATGAAACCAGGGCAGAGCTCAAGGTTCACTGGTGGACAGCATGGTTGAGCTGGACCCTAGGGTCCACTAGCATGAACACAGTCTGCCCGTCTATTTCCTACCCTGCCTACTAGGCAAGGGCTGTCCCTCTTAGACCTCCTTCTTCTTGCCAGGTGGCACTGAGACACTGAGAGAGTCTCCCTAGAGACCCTGGGACGTCATCCCAGTGGCAAAATGCATCGTGGTGGTGTCTGAGCCTGCTCAGAGCCTTGATGGGAGCGAATGGAGTTGTGTAGCAATGGCTACTTGAGCACACAATAGATCTGTTTAAATTGTCTTTCAAGTTGGGTAACAAAGTGCCCTGGCAAAACAACTTCAGGGAAAAGTGTTAATTTCGACTCGCAGTGTGAGAATACAGTACATTGTGATGAGGGGGTTC
>NC_022028.1:20960798-20961840 GCF_000317375.1 Microtus ochrogaster | reverse complement strand
CAGGAGAGTACAGTCCATTGTGATGAGGGCATCCTGAGGAAGGAGAATACAGTCCATTTGATGGGGAGGGGTTTGGAAGGCAGGAGATTTCAGTCAATTGTGATGGGGGGGGGTTCTGAAGGCAGGAGAGTACAGTCCATTGTGAATAGGGGGTTCAGAAGGCAGGAGAGTACAGTCCATTGTGATGAGGGGGTTCTGAAAACAGGAGAGTACAGTCAATTGTGATGAGGGGTCCTGAAGGCAGGAGAGCATACTCCATTGTGAAGAGGGGGTTCTGAAGGCGGGAGAGTAGTTCATAGTGATGAGGGGGTTCTGAAGGCGGAGAGTGCAGTCCAATGTGATGGGGAGGGGTTTCTGAAGGCAGGAGAGTTCAGTCCATTGTGGTTGGGAGTTCTGAAGGCAGGACAGTATAGTCCATTGTTATGAGGTTGTTCTGAAGGCAGGAGAGTAGAGTCCATTTTGATGAGGGGGTTCTGAAGACAGGAGAGTACAGTCCATTGTGATAGGGAGGGGGTTCTGAAGGCAGGAGAGTACAGTCCATTGTGATGGGGAGGGGGTTCTGAAGGCAGGAGAGTGCAGTCCATTGTGAAGGGGCTTCCTGAATGCAGGAGAGTACAGTCAATTTTGATGGGTGGGTTCTGAAGACAGGTGAGTACAGTCCATTGTGATGAGGGGGTTCTGAAGGCAGGAGAATACAATCCATTACGATGGGGGGAAGTTCTTAAGGCACGAGAGTGCAGTCTATTGTAATAAGGGTATCCTTATGGCATGAGAGTAGAGTCTTTTGTGATGGGGAAGGGCTTCTCAAGGCAGGAGAGTACAATCCATTGTGATGACTGGGTTCTGAAGGCAGGAGAGTACAGTCCCTTGTGATGGGGAGGGGGTTCTGTAGGCAGGAATGTACTGTCCATTGTGATGGGGGGGTTCTGAAGGTAGGAGAGTACAGTCCATTGTAATGAGGGGGTCCTTAAGGCAGGATTGAACAGCCCATTGTTATGGTGAGGGGGTTCTGAAGGCAGGAGAGTACAGTCCATTGTGATGT
>NC_022028.1:20960048-20960698 GCF_000317375.1 Microtus ochrogaster | reverse complement strand
TTGGGTAACAAAGTGCCCTGGCAAAACAACTTCAGGGAAAAGTGTTAATTTCGACTCGCAGTGTGAGAATACAGTACATTGTGATGAGGGGGTTCAGAAGACAGGAGAGTACATTGTGATAGGGGGGTCCTAAAGGCAGGAGAGTAGAGTCCATTGTGATGAGGGGGTCCAGAAGGCAGGAGAGTATACTCCATTTTGATGGGGGGGTTCTGAAGGCAGGAGAGTACAGTCCATTTTGATGGGGGGGTTCTGAAGGCAGGTGAGTACAGTCCATTGTGATGGGGTGAAAATGAAGGCAGGAGAGTACAGTCCATTGTGATGGGTGGTCCTCAATGCAGGAGAGTACAGTCCATTGTGATGGTGGGGACCTGAAGCAGGGGAGTACAGTCCATTGTGATGGCAGGGGGTTCTGATGGCAGGAGAGTACAGTCCATTGTGTTGGGGAGGGGTTCTGGAGGTAGGAGAGTAGAGTCCATTGTGAGGAGAGGGTCCTGAAGGAAGAAGAGTACAGTGAATTTTGATTGGGGGGGGTTTCTGAAGACAGGTGAGTACAGTCCATTGTGATGAGGGGGTTCTGAAGGCAGGAGAGTACAGTCCATTGTGATGAGGGGGTTCTGAAGGCAGGAGAGTACAGTCCATTGTGATGAGGG
>NC_022028.1:20957289-20959948 GCF_000317375.1 Microtus ochrogaster | reverse complement strand
AGTCCATTGTGATGGGGGGTCCTGAAGGCAGGAGAGTAAAGTCCACTGTGATGAGGGGGTCCAGAAGGCAGGAGAGTACAGTCCATTTTGATGATGGGGTTTTGAAGGCAGGAGAGTACAGTCCATTGTGATGAGGGGGGTTCTGAAGGGAGGAGTGTACAGTACATTGTGATGGGGGGTTCTGAAGGCAGAAGAGTACAGTCCAATGTGATGGGGGGTTCTCAAGTCAGGAGAGTACAGTCCATTGTGATGAGGGGGTTCTGAGGCAAGAGAGTACAGTCAATTGTGATGGGGGGGTTCTGAAGGCATGAGAGTACAGTCCATTGTGATGGGGGGGTCCTGAAGGCAGGAGAGTACAGTCCATTGTGAAGGGGCTTCCTGAATGCAGGAGAGCACATTTCATTGTGATTAGGGGGTCCTGAATGCAGGAGAGTACAGTCAATTTTGATGGGTGGGTTCTGAAGACAGGTGAGTACAGTCCATTGTGATGGTTGGAACCTGAAGGCAGGAGAGTACAGTCCAATGTGATGGGGGGTTCTCAAGTCAGGAGAGTACAGTCCATTGTGATGGCAGGGAGTTCTGAAGGCAGGAGAATACAGTCCATTGTGAAGAGGGGGTCAAAAGGCAGGAGAGTACAGTCCATTGTGAAGAGGGGGTCAAAAGGCAGGAGAGTATAGGCCATTGTGATGAGCGGGTTTTGAAGGCAGAGGAGTATAGTCCTTTGTCATGGTTAGGTCCTGAAGGAAGCAGAGTAATTCATTGTGATGGTGAGGGGGTTCTGAATGCAGGAGAGTACAGTCCATTATGATGGGGTGGGTCCTGAAGGCAGGAGTGTACAGTCCATTGTGATGAGGGGGGGTCCTGAAGGCAGGAGAGTACAGTCCATTTTGATGAGGGGGTCCTGAAGGCAGCAGAGTACAATCCTTTGTCATGGGGGGAACCTGAAGGCAGGATAGTACATTTCATTGTGATGAGGGGGTTCTGAAGGCAGGAGAGTACAGTTCTTCGTGATGGGGGGTCGTGAATGCAGGAGAATACAGTCTTTGTGATGGGGAGGGGGTTCTTAAGGCAAGAGAGTACAGTCCATTGTCATGAAGCGAGGTTCTGAAGGCAGTAGAGTACAGTTCGTTGTGATAGGTTGGTTCTGAAGGCAGGAGAGTACAGTCCATTGTGATGACGGGGTCTTGATGGCAGTAGAGTACAGTCCATTGTGATGGGGGGGTTCTAAAGGCAGGAGAGTACAGTCCATTGTGATGGGGAGGGGGTTTGGAAGGCAGGAGAGTTCAATCAATTGTGATGGGGGGGGGTTTCTGAAGGCAGGAGAGTACAGTCCATTGTGAATAGGGGGGTTCAGATGGCAGGCGAGTACAGTCCATTGTGATGAGGGGGTTCTGAAGACAGGAGTGTAGAGTCCATTGTGATGGGGAGGGGTTTCTGAATGCAGGAGAGTACAGTCCATTGTGATGAGGGGGTCCTGAATGCAGGAGAGTAGAGTACATTGTGATGGGCAGGGTGTTCTGAAGGCAGGAGAGTACAGTCCATTGTGATGACTGGGTTCTGAAGGCAGGAAATTATGGGCCATTGTGATGAGGAGGTTCTGAGGCAGGAGAGTGCCAACCATTGTGATGGTGGGGACCTGAAGCAGGAGAGTACAGTCCATTGTGATTGTGAGGGGGTTCTGATGGCAGGAGAGTACATTCCATTGTGTTGGGGGGGGGTTCTGGAGGTAGGAGAATAGAGTCCATTGTGATGTGGGGGTTCGGAAGGCAGGAGACTAAAGGCTATTGTGATGGGGGAGTTCTGAAGGAAGGATAGTATAGTCCATTGTGATGGGGGGGTTTGAAGCCAGGAGAGTACAGTCCATTTTGATGACTGGGTTCTGAAGGCAAGAAATTATGGGCCATTGTGTTGAGGAGGTTCTGAAGGCAGGAGAGTGCAGACCATTGTGATGGTGGGGACCTGAAGCAGGGCAGTACAGTCCATTGTGATGGCAGGGGGTTCTGATGGCAGGAGAGTACATTCTATTGTGTTGGGGGTGGTTCTGGAGGTAGGAGAATAGAGTCCATTGTGATAGGGGGGTTCGAAAGGCAGGAGACTATAGGCTATTGTGATGGGGGGTTTTGAAGGAAGGAGAGTACAGTCCTTTGTGATGGGGACAGGTTCTGAAGGCAGGAGAGTACATTCCATTTTGATGGGGGGCCCTGAAGGAAAAAGAATACAGTCCATTGTGATAGGAAGGGGTTCTGAAGGCAGGAGAGTACAGTCCATTGTGATGAGGGGGTTCTGAAGGCAGGAGAGTACAGTCCATTGTGATGTTGGAGTACTGAAGGCAGAAGAGTATAGTATATTGGATGAAGGGTCTTGAAGGCAGGAGAGTATGGGTCATTGTGATGAGGGGGTTCTGAAGGCAGAAGAGTACAGTCCATTCTGATGAGGGCGTCCTGAAGGCAGGAGAGTAGATTGCATTGTGATGGGGAGGGGTTCTGAAGGCAGGAAAATACAGTCCATTGTGATGGGGGGGTTCTGAAGGCAGGAAAGTACAGTCCATTTTGATGATGGGGTTTTGAAGGCAGGAGAGTACAGTCCATTGTGATGAGGGCATCCTGAGGAAGGAGAATACAGTCCATTTGATGGGGAGGGGTTTGGAAGGCAGGAGATT